>NW_012102643.1:1332467-1334765 GCF_000951045.1 Mandrillus leucophaeus | reverse complement strand
ACAAGAGTGAAATTCTGTCTCAAAAAAAAAAAAAAAAAAAAAAGTTTGCCAACCCCTACAATAGGAAATAAACTAGGCATGAGGTTCCAATCTAGAGAGGTGGAAATGGTACCCAAATATCATTCCACAAACATAGGCAGGCAGGAAATGAACCTCTCTGTATTTCTCCAGGGCAATTTGAGTCTCCATTTTTGGGAAATGTTTAAATCTTAGTTTCTTCGAGTTGGGTGAATTCTGAGTTCATGCGGGGCCAAGTATTTGAAGGAAGTGGATGGGGGCTGGTCTTGGGGTGACCTGGCCATCTGCCATGCTTTGGTCCTCAGTCACTGTCCACACAGTAACTGTGGGGTTCCCATCCTCAGGGCACCTGCAGATCCAGAGATCCTCTGCTGGATCCTTGTTGCTCTCAGTTTGCAGATATTAACCATATTCAACTACTCCCTTCCGAGCTGTGGGGTGAAGACTTTGGTGAGGGCCAGACTGCGTGGAGCACACACCTGTGCCTACAGCTGCTTGTCTTCTGGTCTCCTGCTACCTCTTCATGGCTCTCCCCATGCTCTGGACACAGTGCTGTGTTCCAGATGTCTCCAGGCACACTCACACCTCTGTCTGCTTTTCATCACCGGCCACTACCACCACCCCACTCCAAGCCATCGTTGTCCCCTCTCTGCGCCATGACAGTGGCCTCCTTCCTGGTCTTTCTAATCGCAACCTGCCCTCCATGGCTCCCAAGGTCTATTAGCCCTGGGCAGCCAGAATAATCCTTAAAAAATGTAGGTCGTCTCTGCCACTCCTCTGCTCTCTAACCCCCCTACAATCAGCACCCCATCTGCAATCAGCATCAATGGCTTCCCGTCTCCAATCAGCATCAATGGCTTCCTGTCTCCAATCAGCATCAATTTCAAGGTCTTTGCCGTGACTTCTAGGGTTCTGAATAAACCAGAGCCCTTTTGCCCATTGACCCTACTGAGCCATCCTCATTCCATCCACCCCACCCCAGTTACCAGTCAGACAACGTTTCCTAACACAGTAAGTGTTGGCTACTGTTTCAATTTTTTTTTTTACCCTGTCTCCCAGGCTGGAGTGCAGGAACCCTCCACCTCCCAAATTAAAGCAATTCTCCTGCCTCAGTCTCCCAAGTAGCTGGGACTGCAGGTGCACACCGTCATTCCCGGCTAAATTTTGTATTTTTTAGTAGCATTGGGGTTTCATCATGTTGGTCAGACTGGTCTTGAACTCCTGACCTCAAGCGGTCCGGCTGCCTCAGTCTCCCAAAGTGTTGGGATTACAGGCACGAGTCACTGTGCCCGGCCTGTTATGAATATTATTGCTATTTAAAAATCAGGGAAATTACATTTTTCTTTATGTGGAGTACGAACTGAGGTTTTGACCTGGTTACATGTCTCGTAAGGGGGACCTTGGGTTCTGACTGTCTACAAGGTGACATACCCTGTCTGGAAGCTTCCACTGCCCCCCCTGGGATACCCAAGGACCCCTGGGTCACCCAAGGACCCCTGGGTCTCAGGATCAGGCTTTCCGGCTGGTCGTACCCTCAGAAGGGTCCAGGGCTGCAGTCTTGTCTTAAGAATCTTTATTGGAAAATAAACACCGTTAATGTACAAGAAATCCCATCCAAGGGTCCAGTCAAAACATCCCCATGTGGAGTGATGCCCTTCTAATGGGCTCCAGATGTCCTCCCGGCTCAGTGTCCCGGTGACCTGAGGGAAGGAGGTGGGCCTTGGGGGAGACACGTGGCGGGTTTGGAACCTGCACAGGGCCTCTTTGCTGCCCCAATTTCTCTCTGTGTGGGAAGGTTTGGGGGACCTCCTGCGCCCGACCCTGTCCCGTTTCACCAGACCCCCATCTGTCTTTGCCTTCAGTGGCTTCTGCAGCTTCCTTCTCCTGAGTTTATTCATCTGACCACAGGAAATGCCCAGCTTGGGTGGATCCGATTTCACTTGGAATTGAAACTGGAGGTGACTCTTTCCGGTCAGCTCAGCTGAAGGCCATGTTTATGCCAAAGCAAGCCAGCTCGTCCCAGAGAACTGTGGAAGGAGCTGCGGTGGGGATCGGGTATTAGGATGAATGGGGCTTGGAGAGATGTGTCAGAGACCAGAAAGGAAGACACAAGTTGGGGGTTGGAAAGGCAAGCTCAGAAATGTCTCTACTGATAACTTTCTTGAAGATTACTGTTCAAAATTACGGTCTTACACTTTAACACCTGAGCTGACCCCAGCTCTCTCTGAGACCTCATTTCCTACCATATCTCCCTCTTGGCTGCAACCCCACTGGCCTGCT
>NW_012102643.1:1328867-1332417 GCF_000951045.1 Mandrillus leucophaeus | reverse complement strand
GTCGTCTCTGCCACTCCTCTGCTCTCTAACCCCCCTACAATCAGCACCCCATCTGCAATCAGCATCAATGGCTTCCCGTCTCCAATCAGCATCAATGGCTTCCTGTCTCCAATCAGCATCAATTTCAAGGTCTTTGCCGTGACTTCTAGGGTTCTGAATAAACCAGAGCCCTTTTGCCCATTGACCCTACTGAGCCATCCTCATTCCATCCACCCCACCCCAGTTACCAGTCAGACAACGTTTCCTAACACAGTAAGTGTTGGCTACTGTTTCAATTTTTTTTTTTACCCTGTCTCCCAGGCTGGAGTGCAGGAACCCTCCACCTCCCAAATTCAAGCAATTCTCCTGCCTCAGTCTCCCAAGTAGCTGGGACTGCAGGTGCACACCGTCATTCCCGGCTAAATTTTGTATTTTTTAGTAGCATTGGGGTTTCATCATGTTGGTCAGACTGGTCTTGAACTCCTGACCTCAAGCGGTCCGGCTGCCTCAGTCTCCCAAAGTGTTGGGATTACAGGCACGAGTCACTGTGCCCGGCCTGTTATGAATATTATTGCTATTTAAAAATCAGGGAAATTACATTTTTCTTTATGTGGAGTACGAACTGAGGTTTTGACCTGGTTACATGTCTCGTAAGGGGGACCTTGGGTTCTGACTGTCTACAAGGTGACATACCCTGTCTGGAAGCTTCCACTGCCCCCCCTGGGATACCCAAGGACCCCTGGGTCACCCAAGGACCCCTGGGTCTCAGGATCAGGCTTTCCGGCTGGTCGTACCCTCAGAAGGGTCCAGGGCTGCAGTCTTGTCTTAAGAATCTTTATTGGAAAATAAACACCGTTAATGTACAAGAAATCCCATCCAAGGGTCCAGTCAAAACATCCCCATGTGGAGTGATGCCCTTCTAATGGGCTCCAGATGTCCTCCCGGCTCAGTGTCCCGGTGACCTGAGGGAAGGAGGTGGGCCTTGGGGGAGACACGTGGCGGGTTTGGAACCTGCACAGGGCCTCTTTGCTGCCCCAATTTCTCTCTGTGTGGGAAGGTTTGGGGGACCTCCTGCGCCCGACCCTGTCCCGTTTCACCAGACCCCCATCTGTCTTTGCCTTCAGTGGCTTCTGCAGCTTCCTTCTCCTGAGTTTATTCATCTGACCACAGGAAATGCCCAGCTTGGGTGGATCCGATTTCACTTGGAATTGAAACTGGAGGTGACTCTTTCCGGTCAGCTCAGCTGAAGGCCATGTTTATGCCAAAGCAAGCCAGCTCGTCCCAGAGAACTGTGGAAGGAGCTGCGGTGGGGATCGGGTATTAGGATGAATGGGGCTTGGAGAGATGTGTCAGAGACCAGAAAGGAAGACACAAGTTGGGGGTTGGAAAGGCAAGCTCAGAAATGTCTCTACTGATAACTTTCTTGAAGATTACTGTTCAAAATTACGGTCTTACACTTTAACACCTGAGCTGACCCCAGCTCTCTCTGAGACCTCATTTCCTACCATATCTCCCTCTTGGCTGCAACCCCACTGGCCTGCTTGCTTTTCCTCCAACCAGGCGAGAACAGTCCTGCGCTGGGGTCTCTGCAGTTGCTGGTTCCATCACCTGGAGAGCCCCTTCCTTAAACATCTCCGCGGCTGGCTCACTCTGTTCAGATGTCACTCCCCAGAGATGCTCTCCCTTGATGATCAGGTCTAGAATATCTGCTGCCTCCTCTCTGCCTCGCACTTCTGTGTCTTTTCTCTTGTCTCATTTTCCTTCTCATCTCACTTCTCACTACCTGCTACTAGATGACGTATTTCGTAGTCTATTGATTTGCTTTTCGTGTCTCCCTCGCTGAAGTCCAGTAGCTACCGGGGACTTGTTCACGCTTGCTGCTGTGGCTCCAGCACTAAGAACAGGGCCTGGCACCTAGTAGGTGCTCAGTCAATAGTTACTAAGAGATGTTATAGTGATACCTTATCAGCGTAAAAATGTTTAAACAGTCCAAGTGATGAGGTCAGGAGTTCGAGATCAGCCTGGTCAACATGGTAGAACCCTGTCTCTACTAAAAATACAAAAATTAGCCAGGCATGGTAGCGAACACCTGTAATCCCAGCTACTTGGGAGGCTGAGGCAGGAAAATAACTTGAACCTGGAAGGCGGAGATTGCAGTGAGCCAAGATCGTGCCACTGCACTGTAGCCTGGGCAACAGAGCAAGACTCCATCTCAAATAAATAAATAAACGAACAGTCCAGGTGAGCTTTTTAAAAAATAATCCAGCAGATGAGTCCTGTGTCCTTGAGGCTTCACCCCCACCTCAACTGCCCCCAACCCCACTCCACCCTACCCTCAGTGTCCCTGGAGCATGGCTCTGCCAGGGAAAGTGACTGGGAGAGGACAATTACCTCTGGGGAAAGGAGAGGAACTGAAGCTCGCAGACTAATGAATGTATAAGAATCTTAGGTCTCTGCCAACCTCAGTGGTCAGAGTCCACACTACCGCCCCTTACCAGATTACTGCTCCCTGTTAGAGTCATTCTTCGGGGGAGCTGCCAGGAGGCCTGTGTATTCTCACCAGGCTTCCCTCCCTGAGAGAAGCCAAACGTATAAACAACTTGTGATTTGTTTGAATTTCCCATGATGTACCCAATCCAAGTTTGGCTATACCAGAGAGATGAAAGCAGAGACCTCTAGAAATCCAACCTTGAGGTCTGGCGTGATGGCTCATGCCTGTAATCCCCGAAGTGGGCAGATCACTTGAGGTCAGGAGTTCAAGACCAGCCTGGCCAACATGGTGAAACCCTGTCTCTACTAAAAACACAAAAATTAGTGGGGCTTGGTGGCAGGCACCTGTAATCTGAGCTACTGGGGAGGCTGTGGCAGGAGAATCGCTTGAACCTGGGAGGCGGAGGTTGCAGTGAGCCGAGATTGCACCGCACTGAGTCTAGGCAACAGAGCAAGACTCCAACTCAAAAAAATAAATAAAATAAATAAATCCAGCCCTGAAAGGCACTTAGAAACCATTTACCCACTCTCCCCTTCTCTCCCTCCATTCCACTCTCACTGCTGTTCCCATCACACCAGGTACGGACCCACCCTCTGGGCCTGTGCGCTTGCCCAGCCACCTACCCAGAACGTGACTGCCCTCCTCCTGCCCTGGCTCACCCATCACCTTCTCAGTAAGGCCTTTCTTCACCTGTCACGTTGTGACACCAGGCGCTGCGCTTATTTTCGCATTGAATATTTGCTTCCATGTTCTGGGAGGTCACTTTCACAGGGGCAGGGATTTCTGTTTCCTCAGCTTCCTGCAGTGTGTCAAATGCCAGGTGCCAGGAGATGTCCAACACATATTTGTTAATAAATTGATGTCCAAGAGCCTCTCCTTTTACAGGTGAGCAAATCAAGGACCAGCGGAGGGAGGGACTTGCCCACGTCCATCCAATCAACTAGAGCCTACATCGATTGTTTAGGGCTGTCATGACAAATAGCCGCAATCTTGGTGCCGTAAATTCCTGCCCAAAGAACATGAATTTCTCCTCTCACAGTTCTGAAGGTCAGCACTCCCAGATCAAGGTATCGGCAGGGC
>NW_012102643.1:1323680-1326527 GCF_000951045.1 Mandrillus leucophaeus | reverse complement strand
TCCCTGGAGCATGGCTCTGCTAGGGAAAGTGACTGGGAGAGGACAATTACCTCTGGGGAAAGGAGAGGAACTGAAGCTCGCAGACTAATGAATGTATAAGAATCTTAGGTCTCTGCCAACCTCAGTGGTCAGAGTCCACACTACCGCCCCTTACCAGATTACTGCTCCCTGTTAGAGTCATTCTTTGGGGGAGCTGCCAGGAGGCCTGTGTATTCTCACCAGGCTTCCCTCCCTGAGAGAAGCCAAACGTATAAACAACTTGTGATTTATTTGAATTTCCCATGATGTACCCAATCCAAGTTTGGCTATACCAGAGAGATGAAAGCAGAGACCTCTAGAAATCCAACCTTGAGGTCTGGCGTGATGGCTCACGCCTGTAATCCCCGAAGTGGGCAGATCACTTGAGGTCAGGAGTTCAAGACCAGCCTGGCCAACATGGTGAAACCCTGTCTCTACTAAAAACACAAAAATTAGTGGGGCTTGGTGGCAGGCACCTGTAATCTGAGCTACTGGGGAGGCTGTGGCAGGAGAATCGCTTGAACCTGGGAGGCGGAGGTTGCAGTGAGCCGAGATTGCACCGCACTGAGTCTAGGCAACAGAGCAAGACTCCAACTCAAAAAAATAAATAAAATAAATAAATCCAGCCCTGAAAGGCACTTAGAAACCATTTACCCACTCTCCCCTTCTCTCCCTCCATTCCACTCTCACTGCTGTTCCCATCACACCAGGTACGGACCCACCCTCTGGGCCTGTGCGCTTGCCCAGCCACCTACCCAGAACGTGACTGCCCTCCTCCTGCCCTGGCTCACACATCACCTTCTCAGTAAGGCCTTTCTTCACCTGTCACGTTGTGACACCAGGCGCTGCGCTTATTTTCGCATTGAATATTTGCTTCCATGTTCTGGGAGGTCACTTTCACAGGGGCAGGGATTTCTGTTTCCTCAGCTTCCTGCAGTGTGTCAAATGCCAGGTGCCAGGAGATATCCAACACATATTTGTTAATAAATTGATGTCCAAGAGCCTCTCCTTTTACAGGTGAGCAAATCAAGGACCAGCGGAGGGAGGGACTTGCCCACGTCCATCCAATCAACTAGAGCCTACATCGATTGTTTAGGGCTGTCATGACAAATAGCCGCAATCTTGGTGCCGTAAATTCCTGCCCAAAGAACATGAATTTCTCCTCTCACAGTTCTGAAGGTCAGCACTCCCAGATCAAGGTATCGGCAGGGCACACTCCCCTACAAGGCTCTAGGAGGGAATTCATTGCTTGCCTCTTCCAGCTGCAGGTGTTCCCTGGCTTGTGGTTGCACCTCTCTAAGCTCTGCCTCTGTCTTCATAGGGTCTTCTCTGTGTCTCTGTGTCCCTCTCCCTCCTCTTATAAAGACATCAGTCATTGGATTTAGGACCCATCCTATCTTCGGGGTGACTTCCTTTCAAGATCCTTAGGTAATTATGCCTGCAAAGATCCTATTTCCAAATAAGTTCACGTTCTGCGGTTCCAGGTGGACCTGAATTTTGGGGGACAGTAGGCACCCTCCTACAGAGGCAGAGCTGGCAAGATTCCAGGTCTCCTCCCAACTGCAGCCCCTAGGGGGGCTTCACAAGGAACTCTGCTTTCAGAGGTGGAGCTGGCGGCCAGCGGCTGTGGTTGTCAGTCTCCCACATACTTGTCAAGAAGGAGATGAAAAAAATAAACTGTGTGGTTAATGAAAGCAGCGAGATGACCTCGGCTGATCCCCGTAATCCCTTGCTCTAAGCCTGGCTTTCTATCATCAGTCAAGGGTTCTTTTTTTTCTCCTTCTTCAGAAAGTTTCTCCAGAGAAGCAGCGCTTCCAAATTTAATATATCTCACCGCCCCCAGCTTTCCCTGAAATAATGAACCAGCAGGATGATTTTCAAATGTCTGTCTCAACCCTGTGATGGAAGAATCCCCAGGAAAAAACTGCAGGGGAGGAGGAGGTGTGGAGACTGGGGCTGTTGGTGTCTGAGGATGTGCACAGATGCCTGGAAGTGTGTGTGATGGTGTGTGCAGCGCGCGTGTGTATGTGTAAGGAGCATCAGGCCCATGGGAGGGGGATCTGACCGGCACTGCCTACATTGAAAGTGTGTGCACATAGGCGAACACATGTGTGTGAACATGTGAGTGAAGAAATGAGCATGTGCGAGTGTGCATGTGTATGTTTGCGACTGTGCGTGTGTGTGTGCATGTGTGCATGAGTACATGTCAGAGAGAACGTGGGTATTAGAATTTATGTGTCAGGCAAAGGTTTGGAGGTCCATGTGCAGTGTGAGGAAATGCCTGGATGCCTGGATGTGAGTGTGTGGGTGTGCGGGTGTGTGTTTATTGGATGTGAATGTGTGGGTGTGCGGGTGTGTGTTTATTGGGTATGAGTATGTCAGTGTGCCAGTGTGTGTTTATGTGCATACAGGCCAATATGGGTGTGAATATGCATATGTGGACCAATGGGAGTTTGGGTATGTGAGTTTTTGGTGAAGTGTGTATGTAACTCTGAACATCACGTTAATATGAATCATAACAATACCCAAAGCCTTTCCAGTGGTCCAGGGTCCCTACACAGTCTGCAGCTGTCCCACTTCCCTTCTGACCTTATGGTACCACCTTCCCCTTCATCCTCACTCCTCCAGCCACACGGGCTCCCTGATGCTCCCTGAGCACAGCAGGTTCATCCCTGCCTGAGAGTCTCTCACGGCTTCCTGTCTCACCTTTTCCTGGCTCTGCTCCGTGTCATCTTACCGGAGCGCCCTGCTGCAGCCACGGCTGCCCTCCTCCGGAATCCCCCATCGTCCTCCCCTGGGTGTGGCAGGACAGAAAGGCAGACCAGGAGG
>NW_012102643.1:1297093-1318795 GCF_000951045.1 Mandrillus leucophaeus | reverse complement strand
TGTGTGATGGTGTGTGCAGCGCGCGTGTGTATGTGTAAGGAGCATCAGGCCCATGGGAGGGGGATCTGACCGGCACTGCCTACATTGAAAGTGTGCGCACATAGGCGAACACATGTGTGTGAACATGTGAGTGAAGAAATGGGCATGTGCGAGTGTGCACGTGTGTGTTTGCGACTGTGCGTGTGTGTGTGCATGTGTGCATGAGTACATGTCAGAAAGAACGTGGGTATTAGAGTTTATGTGTCAGGCAAAGGTTTGGAGGTCCATGTGCAGTGTGAGGAAATGTCTGGATGCCTGGATGTGAGTGTGTGGGTGTGCGGGTGTGTGTTTGTTGGATGTGAGTGTGTGGGTGTGCAGGTGTGTGTTTACTGGATGTGAGTGTGTGGGTGTGCAGGTGTGTGTTTATTGGGTATGAGTATGTCAGTGTGCAAGTGTGTGTTTATGTGCATACAGGCCAATGTGGGTGTGAATATGCATATGTGGACCAGTGGGAGTCTGGGTATGTGAGTTTTTGGTGAAGTGTGTATGTAACTCTGAACATCACGTTAATATGAACCATAACAATACCCAAAGCCTTTCCAGTGGTCCAGGGTCCCTACACAGTCTGCGGCTGTCCCACTTCCCTTCTGACCTATGGCACCACCTTCCCCTTCATCCTCTGTCTTCCAGCCACACGGGCTCCCTGATGCTCCCTGAGCACAGCAGGTTCATCCCTGCCTGAGAGTCTCTCACGGCTTCCTGTCTCACCTTTTCCTGGCTCTGCTCCGTGTCATCTTACCAGAGCGCCCTGCTGCAGCCACGGCTGCCCTCCTCCGGAATCCCCCATCGTCCTCCCCTGGCTGTGGCAGGACAGAAAGGCAGACCAGGAGGTGGGAGTGCGGGTGGTGACCAAAGTTGGTAACTTCAGTAGAATCTCACTGGCTTGATAAGATAGCAGAGGTCACATAAAATTCTTTGCTGTTGGGAAGTCTTTTTAGAACGTTTGGCTACAGGGGAGTTTAGAAATCATCTACTTTCATGCTTCTTTACTGATTTGTGGTTGTGAACTCGCATTCATTTTCTTTGGGTAACAAGTAACAAAAATATAAAACCTCAAACTGGCTGAAGGCAAAAAGTGCATTTGTTGGCGTATATAACTTCTGGGTAATGCACTTTCAGAAGTAGAACTAGCTTCAAGCTTGGCTGGACTCAGTGACTTAAACTGAATGCATGTCCATCAGGACGGGTCCTTCTCCATCTCTCAACTGTTTTCCTTTGTGTTGGCTTTAGACCTCTGAAGACCGTCTCTGCATGGCGGCCTTGAGTAACGTTGGGGCATTTATCCAATTAGCTTAGCAACCCTAGTTCATATCACTGAAGCAAGAATTCTGAGACGACACTTATTGTCCTGGCTTGAGTCATCTGCTCCCAGCAGAAAGATGGCTCCAGGCACAGGGTGTAGTGAGCAGCTGCTGTTTTTGGAACCCAGCATGCTTTCACCAGATAGCAGAAACCTGAGTTTCCTGCAGCAATTCACCTCCCCAACTCGCAGTCCACAAGCTGACCAGGCAATCAGTGTCCCTGGCCACAGTGACTGGTTCAGGGGAGTCCTATGGCTTCAGCCAAGCCAGACAAGCCAATTCAGGGGAACCCATGGCTTTCGCTTTCCACAGTCAAAGGTGTTAGAGTCTTTTCCTCTCTGGACTTGATGTTGTGAGGGTGTCAGCCGAAGGTCAGTGCATTAGGCCATTCTTGCATTGCTACCAAGGAATACCTAAGGTGGATAATTTATAAGAAAAGAAGTTTAATTGTCTCATGGTTCCGCAGACTGTACGGGACACGTAGTGCCAGCATCTGCTTCTGGTGGGGCCTTAGGAAGCTTCCAATCATGACAGAAGGTGAAGGGGGAGCAGGCATCTCACATGGCCAGATAGGGAACAAGAGAGAGGGTAAGAGGAGGGCCTGCATTCTTTTAAACAATCAGATCTTTCGAGAACTCACTCACTATCACAAGGACAGCACCAAGGGGATGGTGCTAAACCATTCGTGAGAAACCCCCCACCCCATGATCCGATCACCTCCCACCAGGCCCCACCTCCAACACTGGGGATTACATTGCAACATGAGATTTGGGTGGGACAGACATCTAAATCATATCAGTGAGTCAGTCATCTTGACATCACAAAGGAGAATCCCATGAGGGTCCCAGGGGAGGCAGCCCTGAAAGACAAAATCATGTGAGCATTTGCAACAAGTGGTACCTGGAGCCGGCCAATCGTTCTGGGCTTTTACACTATAAAACCCAATCAGTCCCTGCGGGGATGGAGAGTGGTTGTTGAATGGATACAGCATTTTTGCGTGGGATGATGAAACTCTTCTGGAGATGGATAGTGGCGATGGCTACACAATACCGTAGATGCACTTAGTGCCGCTGAAGTAATTGTATGTGGAAAAATGGTTAAAATAGTAAATTTTGTTATGTATATCTTACCACACTTTTAAAAACTACAAAAAGCTCTTAATAAATTCCTCTTTTGTTTAGTCTGTTTGAATTGTGGTTTTACTCTTACAACCACAAGTCCAGGTAACACTAATGATATGCCTTCAGCTTATTTATTTGTTTTTTTAAAATACCCAAGCATATTTAAATATATCTGCCCTGTGTCCTATCCCCTCATGGGTTCCACTGGCAACCAAAGAAATATCTGGACTAAGGTTTTGGCAGGCACCAATGTGCTGCTCTTTTCTGGGTAACACTTGTGTGTATTTGTAGAGACTTCTGGAAGGAGTGCTTCGAATCCTGAAGTGCGCCTCTAGTGGTAGGTGCTGAGGCCCAGGCACGCAGGAGGCTTTCCCACAAATCCACAGGTAGATTCACTCAACAAACAAGCCCTTCCTGACACTGCACCTGCACCTGGGAGTGGCTGGGCCCCTGCACCTCGGTCAGCAGCCTCTAGGCATTCCCCATCCCATGGCAGAGGCTTCTCTTCCCCCTACAAGGAACCTGAGTGTGGCAGGGCCAGCCAGGCAAGTTCTACCCACCCACCCACTCTGCTTGGCCCTATGCACCTAAAAATCCAACCAGATTTTTATCCCTTGGGTCAATCTCGTGTGATTTCCTGGTGACAGGTGCTGCCAGATCCTGAGGCCACGGTGGGGCAGGCAGTCGGGGCTCCCCTCCCTCCTCACCTTATCTGGCTCCGTTCCCCGTCTTCCAACCTCTAAATGGTTATTAACATCACAAGCAGCATTCCTGAGCCAGCTGTAGCCTTTCTGATGGGTCACCGGTGCCATGATAGACAGAGGATCCTCCTCTCCCTTCAGGGGCTGGGACATATCTGCCTACGATTCCCCCCTCTCCAATGACCAAAGCTTTACGTCATCTGCTAATTCACTCATTCATTTACTTGTTCATTGATTTATTCACTGTGGCCCCTGCAACCTCTCTAACCTCACTGGGCTCTGTCACCTCCCTCCTTCCTGCCTCTGCAAGCCCGCCTCCAGCCTTTGCCCTTGCTGTTCCCTCTGCCTGGAGCACCCTTCCTTCAAAAATATAAAACCTTCCCATGGCTACCTGCTTCCCTGTCCTTCAGCTCTGGGTCAGACGTCACCACCTCAGAGAAGGCTTTGTTGACCACCTTGTCTAAGATGCACTTTGCCCCTCAGACATCTTCTAAATTTTCACTCTGCTCATTTCCTCCATGGCATCAGCATTATCTGATCATTTTCTTGTCAGTTGCTTCTGGTGTGCTTGTTCATGATCTGTCCAACCCAACTGGAGGAAAAAGAGTAAGAGGGACCTGGATACTTCTATGTTTCTGGAGGTCAGAACCTGGCCCAGCTCCAAGTTGGTAATTGTTGAGTGTCTTTGGTTGGGCCTCCCCAGAAGCAGACCCTGAGACCAGGATTCAAGCTCAAGAGGTTTATTTAGAAGGTGCAGGAAATATCAGTATAGGAGAGGGCAAGTGACTTGGGGAAGGCAGGCAGCCCATGCAGGGCGCCATCAAGCGGCTGGAGCTTAGTCCCGCTGGGGCCCTCTGGGTGACTGTGTAGCTGGGTGACACATCTTGAAGCTACCCTGTCTGGGCAGTGAGATAGCTGGTGTATTTATTTTCAAAATCCCTCTGTCATCAGTGACCACTTCGGGTTGTTCCCTGGAAGGGAGGAGGCATTCTTTCCAGGTGCTTCCTGCCCTCCAGAGGCACAGCAGGGCTCACCTCAGAGTCCTGTGAAAGCCCGCAGGCAAAGGGATGCAGGTGGTGCTGGCTGGAAGTCAGGTTGGGATGCGCTGGGGTAAAGACCAAGGGGGCACAGGTGGGAGCTGACAAGGTCTGCCAGGTGAATAAACGAATGAATGAACAAATGCAGTCATTCATTCATTCCATCAGCCTGCATATCTACAACATAAAGTGTTGCCAATGGAGCGATGATTTAGACACACACAGTTCTTTTCTTTGTGGAGCTGGAAGTCTGAGAAGGGGAATGGGAGGAACAAGTAAGAAACAGAATCACAAATGTAATTGTTTAATTTCAGTTGTGGCACGGGTTCGGGCTTTAAGTTGAACAGGAGCTCTGAGTGATTGCAAGGTGAGCGCCTGAGGCTGGCCAGGATGGTAGGATCTCCCTGAGAGGGCCACGTTGAACCTGAGCCCTGGTGAATAACTTGGAGGACAGCACTACAGACAGAAGGAACAGCATTACGGAGGCTCTGGGGAGAGAGGAGCAATCTGTTGGGGAATCACTGCAGGAGAGTACATGTCTCTGCAGACTTCTGTTTCCAAATGCCTGCTCCACATCTCTACTAGATGTCTAGTAAACGTCTCAAATTAACACAGCTGAAAATAAATTATTAGTTTTCCACTTGCAGACTTGCTTCCCTTCCAAATTTTCCCTGTCCCAGTCCATGGCACCTTCACTCTCCCCAGCTTCTCAAATGTCACCCTGTCGAGAAGATCCCTCTGACTGCTCATAAGGACGTGCAGTAACGCCCCACCACAGCCCTCCATCTCCCCACCCTGCTTTGCTCCTTCATGGCACTGTCACCCCTGACCAATTGTCTGCTGTATTTATTGTTTGCCTCGCTGAGATGTAGGGTCCCTGATAGATCAAGTGGTGCTCTGTTCCCTGTGATATCCCCAGCCCCCAGAACAGCCAGTAGGACATAATTAATGTTCAATAAATGTTAGAATAAATGAACACATGAACAAAAACATGAATGAGTGAATGAATGATTCCGTCTCTGCCAGATGTGAGTGAAGGAAGACGAGGGCTGCCTGTGATTCTGGAGCTCGGACCTAGGCATTGGAGGTCTGATGACCTTGGCCTGCCCTTGAGTTCTCACCTCCCAGCACACTGCCCAGCCTGCCTTCTCCAGCTGCTCCCATGCCTTCAGCCTCCCTCCATGTATTCCCTGAGCCCTACACCTGCAATGACACCTCCTCACCCCACAGGAAGGTCTCTCCTTCCTGCTTGGCCCAGCTTCCATGCATGCCACCCAGCACAGTGGCAAGGGAGGTAACACCAGCTCTACATCAGACAGGCCACGGCGGCATCTGAACTCTACCACTTGGGCACTGCACAGCCTTTAGCCCTGCGTGGGCGGGTGGGTAAGGCGGCTTCTCCTGGTGCTCATGGCCCTTGGCAACCCTTTTTCTGCAGCGTGGGTGCAACCTGCAACCTGCTTCTAGCCAGTAGAAGGCACCAAGTTGGTGAGACGTGTGAGACTGCGTGTTACAGAGGTGCTTACGTGATGACGGTGTGGGAGACGTAGCACTGCACCTATTTTATGGGTCTCCCTCTCCCTGGCTGGTTTTGAAGAGATGAGCTGCGGTAAGGAGGCAGGTATACTGGGGAAGCTCAGTTTGCGAGGAACTGTGCAACAACTCCTGACCGACAGAAACTGAGATCATAGACAAGCATTGTTCCAAGCTGCTAAATTTGTGGTGATTTGTTTGCAGCAATCGATAACTAATAGGGTTACCCACTTTTCAGAGTCGTCCTGAGGACGGAGGTAATATACATACATACATATGCATATGGACATACACACATTACATTACATTACATATATAATATACATGTAGGCCTAGGCCCCATGGCTGCAATCCCAGCACTTTGGGAGGCTGAGGTGGGAGAATCACAGGAGCCCTGGAGTCCAAGATGAGTCTTGGCAACATAGCAAAACCCCGTCTCTACAAAAAATACAGAAATTAGCTGGGTGGCACGTGCCTATAGTCCCAGCTACTCAGGAGGCTGAGGCAGGAGAATCACTTGAGCCCAGGAGTTGGAGGCTACAGTGGGCCATGATGACACCACTGCACTCCAGCCTGGGAAACAGAGCAAAACCCTGTCTCAAAATAAATAAATAAATAAATATAAAAATATATATGTACAAACACATATGCATGTGCTGTATATACCATGATGTTTGGCTCACTGCTTGGGATGTAACAAATGTGTGTTGTCTCCCCTTCCCTTGTCTTGCTTTTGGTTGCCATGATGAGTGGTGGCCATAGCTGGAATTCAGTGGGCACTGACCAGAGATGGTCAATGTCCTGCAATGCATGGACTGTCAGCACACTAACAAGTTGTTTCATCCAAACTGCCAATGACAGCTCCATTGAGAAATCTATCGGTGGTTATAGATAGATGATGTAACCTGTAAATCCTCGTAATTGGGCATATGTACAGTGCAGGGTCTGAAAACAAACACACACGAGTGAACACCACTGCCACCCTCCCATGAGGTGTGATGTTCCTCCGAGCTTCAGATGTCTTCGGTAGGTTTGTATTGCGTAGATTCTGACAAAGTGAGGGGGCCCCTGACAATCTATTATTAATAAATATAAATTAGGCTTAGTTTCTTATTTATTAGATAAGAAATGTAAATCGAATTTTTAATATTTTCTTCCCGTGCCCCAGTGGACTACCTTGGGCTTCCCAGTTTGGGGGCCACAACTTTGGTACAGAAGTTATTGATCCTAGCAGTTAGCAGAGACACAATTATACCATCTAACAAGATTTCTAGAGCGGTCGTCCACAACCAGGCATGATTTACCACACCAGGGGATGTTTGACAAAGTCTGGAGATACTTTTGTTATTGTCGTGAGTGGGACGTGGGTGCTACTGGCATCTAGTGGGTAGAAACCAGAGATACTGCTCAACATCCTACGATGAGGAAAATGGCTTCCCACAACAATTATCTGGTCCAAAATGTCAATAGTGCTGAGGTTGAGAAACCTTGGTCTAAATGGAAGCAGTTTCAGGGTTGATTCAGCGGCTCAGCAATGTATAGACTCTGAGCGCCTCTTTGATTATTTTGGAGTTTCCCCTCCTGGTTGCAATATGGTTGTCATAGCTCCAGGCATCACACTCATCATTCCAAAGAAAAACAAATTCTGGCTTTCTCTCTCCTTTTTCCTCCCCTTCTCCATCTCCCTTCCCTCTTTCTCTCTTCTCTTTCACAGAGAAAAATACGGCCAGTGACACACGCTGGGTCACATATTTACCCCTAGTCTAATCACTGTCCAAGAAAGACTGAGTGGCTCAGATTGGCTTGGATTGACTGACTCACCTCAAGGGTCTAGACTCAGTACCTGGGAACAAAATCAGGATTATATGAGCAAAGAAGAGGGAATGGCTGTTGGACAGTCAACTTGACCAACAGTGTCTGATATTGAGAATTATTTCCTTTTTCTCTTCTTATGGTTTCTACCACCAAAACAAATCAGAGGGATAAAAAATGCCTTGTTCTTCCAATTACTTCCCACCCCACAATCCACCTTTGCTGATCTGACTCCACTTCTTCAGCTTGCTGGAGAAAAGAGGGAAATCTTTCCACTGTCCCCCATCAGATTGCATTGGGTCCTAGGTGTGCTTTGGAACCCAGGTCAATTGGATTCCCCTTCCAGTGTCCCTTTAACAAACCCAGGCCCTCTCTCCTTCCCACCAGACATCTCTTGCTGGCCCTGCAGACCTAAGCTGCTTGTAGAAGCAGCAAACATCCCAAGTTCACTAAAGAGGCCTGACCCCAGTAAGGCAGGTGGGAGTTAAGCAACCTGAGCTGGTCCACAAATGCCAGACAGCTGTGCACATCTTTGGGGCGGAGACGAAAAACAGATACTTAATGTATCTGGTTAGAAATGAGGATTTTCTGGTTTGGTTATGCCTGTCATTTCGAATGTGTCTCTTCTAATATTTACAGCATCTACGCACCTGACCTTGTCAGTTTCACCACTGAGAATCAACATGGTAAACCGTCCTCAGAGTATGACCCAGAGGCTTGGGGGTGTTCTCTGCTCAGCCTCAATCCCTCTTAAGCCTTTGTCGGGGGACAAGTCTGGGTGAAGATGTTTATGCAGATGAAGGTTTGCCAAGCTGCAGATAACCCTTCCCATTCAGAGAAACTGCCCTCTTGATTCAGCCTTCCTCTGTGTTCGCCCCAAACCTCGGACATCTGACCAGTACCCAGTTCCATAATCTCCAGGTGATTCTTATTTCCTTTCTTTCTCTCATGCCTCACATCTTTCTAGCAGTAAACCTGGCTCTCAATTAAAAATATATCAACTGGATACGGTGGCCCATGTCTGTAATCCCAGCACTTTGGGAGGCCAAGGTGAGAGGATCACTTGGACCTGGGAGTTCAAGACCAGCCTAGGCCACACAGCAAAACCTCGTCTCTACAAAAACAAATTTTTAAATTAACCATGTGGGGTAGCGCACACCTGTAGTCCCACCTACTTGGGAGGCTGAGGTGGGAGGATCACTTGAACCCAGGGGGTCAAGGCTGCGGTGAGCTATGATCGCCGCTGCCCTCCATCTTGGGCAATAGAGCAAGATACTGTCTCAAAAAAAAAAAATAAAAAAAAAGAAAGAAAAATAAAATTAAAAAAATAAAATCTATCTATCTCATCCACTTCTCAGCACTTCCGTGGCCACTGCTCTTATCTAAGCCACCATTATCTCTAAATTAGCGCAATTGCCTCCTTGCTGGTCTTGTTTCTGTTCTTGCCTCCTTTTCAAGCCACTCTCCACACAGCAGCCAGAGGGATCTTCTGATAGAGAAACCAGATCAGGGCCCTGACCTGCTTCAAATCCACCAATGATGAATCGCTGTGTTTAGGATAAAATCCGAATTCCTGGCAACGGCCTCTCGAGTCCTGTACTGCCTGGTTCCAGGGGGTCTTACTAACCTCATCTCCTGCCTCCTGCCTCTCTCTCAGCCCACTCCAGTCACAGGGGCTGCCCCCTCCTCTCCCTAATCGCTGCAAACTCAGTCCCACCTCACAGCTGCAGAATTTGCCGCCTCCTCCCTCACCCAGGAACCCTCTGTCCTCAGACCTTGTCATAGCTCATTCCTTGTCATTCACATCTTTGCTCAAATGCCACCTTCTCAAAGGCTTCCTGAGCACCCCTGTCAAAGTAGCCAGCCCATCCCATCAGCCACCCCGGCACCATCCTGTTCTCTTTTCTTCATTTCTTTACTTGGTTACCACTTTCCTCCCCTTATACAATGTTTTGTCTGGGAGAAGAGGCACCATTTCTAACTTATTTGGTGCCGTATTCTCAGCACTTAGAATATGATACTCAGCACATGGCAGGTACTCAATAAATTGTCCTCAAATTAATGAAGCTCATTAGTGGCCCCTTCACTCAGGAGTCATCCCAGCCTCCCCAGTCCCTGGGACTTCTGTCCTTTCTGGGTTCCCATCACCCTGACTGACCTTGAGCCAGCTCTGAGGGGAGGAGAACGCTCTGGGAATGCCCGCCTCCTCAGCTAGACGCCAGACTCATCAAGGACGGAGCCTGACCTAGATCCTGCTGTGTCCCCCATAGCATGAGTGCTGGATATGCAGCAGATGGAGAGCCCTGCATCAGCATCAAACCACACCTGGCACAAAGGAAGGCTCAGCTCTTTACTTCATATGAACTCAAAGACATCACAGCGTCTATCAAACAGTGCAGCATCTCTGACACTATCCTTCCATTTCTAGGACTTTATACCTCGGAAATACTCAAGGGTGAGGAAAAGATGCATATAGAGGGTGTTTCCTGCTGCATTGTCTGTCCTGGGGGAAAATTGGAACCTACCTAAAAGCTAAATTGTAAAGGAATGGCTACATGTGCCATAGTCCTCCCAGTATTGTGAAATACTATGTGGCAATTTAAAATCATCAGAGGGCTGTATGGGCTGACTGTCATGTTCTTGGATACTTTGCTATTTATTGAGCACCTACCATGTGCCAGGCAGTGTTCTAAATATTTGGGATTTAACAGGGAACAAAGAAGACAAAAATATCTGCTAGAGTCAAGGAAGACAAAGAAAAAACTTAAAGAAATAACATGCCAGATGGTTGATAAGTGCTGTGGAGAAAAGGAAAACAGGAAAGGGGAAAGGGAGGGTGTCAGGTGGAGACGAGGGTCTTGGGAAGAGTAGGGAGCAGGGTTTGGGCTTCTAGGGGTGACGGACGTCAGCGAGTCAAAGAGCATGATGAGATTAGTCCTGCTGGTCTCCACGCAGATCAAGTAGGGGAAAAGGGTCTCACTGAGACCTAGGTGGGGCTTACAATGCAATGTGGCTGTCTTCCGCTGCCTCCTCCAAGTCCAGCCTGGAAGCTGGCTCATGCAGGTTAAGTTCCCCTTCTCCAGCTTCCTGTAGGTTCACCTAGGAGGAGGCCCCAGCAGGAGACAGGCGCACAGTGAGGGCTTTATCCCCCTTTGCTGGCTCCCTGCCAGCACGGAGGCTTCACCATGTCTCCACAGAAGGCTCTCTCCACTCTGCACCCTTGTTGGTTCCCCAGGCCCACTGCACCATTCTTAGGGCCTTCCCACCGGCTACCCACAGCTCTGTAAATATTTCATTCATTAAACTCCCTGTATTACTCAGGCTGACTGTGCCATCTGTTTCCTGACGGGTCCTGACACACACACAGAGTGTGATCTCATTAGCTAGAAAAAGTCAAATTACCCATGGATATACAGGCTTGGAGACTTGTTTAGAAGCAAACATCAAACTGTCAATAATCAGTACCCAAGGGAGGTAGGAGAAGGGATGTCCTTGAAAGACAGTCTTATAAAAAAAGAGAGAGAGAGAGAGAGAGAGAGAAGGGATGGAGGGAACTTCATTTGTAGCTTCTGCTTCTCCATGGGCTTTGTTGTATGTTTGGTTTTTTATAATGAATGTGTACTGGTTTTGTAATTTAGAAAGTGCAGAACTGGAAACAAAATGCCACCAGCCCTGCTGAGTCTGTGTGGAGCCCAGGGACAGCTGACTCTGGACAGCGCCTGTGTCCCTCACCATCCTCTCCCCAG
The DNA here is from genome assembly GCF_000951045.1 of Mandrillus leucophaeus. Taxonomy (NCBI): domain Eukaryota; kingdom Metazoa; phylum Chordata; class Mammalia; order Primates; family Cercopithecidae; genus Mandrillus; species Mandrillus leucophaeus. The sequence continues at coordinate 1,307,505 of NW_012102643.1, read as the reverse complement.
TGCCTGATACAGACCAAACTCTACCCAAAAAGTCACTTAAATTTTTTTTTTGCAATAAACATATATTTCCTTTGTTCTCTCTACATATATATGTAGAAATACACATACACATATACAATTAACATTATTATATATGCAATTAACAAGTAATTAACACAATTAACAATTTTGTGATTGTGTGTGTGTACTCCTCTGTAAAGAACAGTGGACATATCATGTACCACAGACTGGACACTGTTCTCAGTGCTTTACACATTTTAGCCCAATTCCTTTTTGCAACAGCTCTGAAGATGAGCCCCGTTACCGTTTGCATGGATAGGTTGAGGGGGTCGAGGCATGTACACATATATGTAATGATCCAGCGTGTTAATTGTGCTACTCAAGTCCCCCATATCTTCTGCTCGTGCTGGCCACTTTTGAGCTTGTCATTTCTTGGACACGGAGGGCGCAGTGTGCTGTGCGCCTGCAGCCCAGGTGCCGCGCTGCCTACGCTTGAGCCCTGGGTTGACATTTGCGAGCTGTGTGCCCTTGGGGAAGACACAGACTTATCTTGATCCCTCAGTACCCCCAGCTTACAATGGGATCAATAATGGGGCCCACCTTTAAAACTGTAAAAAGTAAACAGGGCAATGTGTAAAGTGCTTAGAACAGAGTCCAGTCTGCAATGTGAGCTACGTTCCCGTTCTTCCTTGCTGGTAGGTCTTGTTAGTTGAGCAATGTTCCCCACTCTGAGTGACAGCTGGCTAGCTCATCACTGGATTGAGCCTGTCTTCGCAGACTGTTGCTTCACTCATACCTAAAAGTCACAGGGTGAGTTACTAGTCAATGGGTCCTTCAGGGAAAGTCAGATGGGGGAGGGCTGGAAAAACGTGGGCTTTCCTGACAAAAGATTTATTTACAACTGTCGTTACTCTTCATTTCCTCCTGCTTTCTTTCTGCCTTGTCATCAGGTGTGATGTTGGGAGCTGTAGCAGCCACCTTGCAACCATGAGGCAAGAAGTTGGAAAGACAAGCCAAGAGACTAAAACACTGTGACATCACATCTGACAACACTGAACCACTGAATCAATGCCAGTAGCTGTCTCCTCCAGTTTTCTTCTTATGTGGGCCATGACCTTTATTATTCAAGCCACCAGTGGTCAGATAGTATTACCTGAAGCCAAACACACTCCTGATGGAAACAGTGGGTTTGTTTCCCACTTACGATTGAGGATTTGTCAATGTCTCCCTCTGTCTCTCTTTTTTTTAATCCTCAGGGCAGAATGACGAGTTAATCCTACTCCTCAAGTCCTGGCACATCGTCATTGGTCCAATCTTGAGAGATTGATTAATTGGTTGATTCCCTTTTATTCCCTTTCCCTACTTTCTCTCCTTTCCCATTCATAGGCAGCCATTCTAATGCATGTAATATATTATTTATTTCTGATTTGCAGACATTCCTATGTGATTGGCATTGTCTTGTGTGCACATATATTTTTATCTTATGTAAATGGTGTTGTACCGTATATCTCTCGCTTCTTGCACTCTGCAATGTGTTCTTGGAATCTATTCATGTTGCAATGTGTATGTCTCATTCATTGTTCTAACTGCTGCTCAGAGTTCCCAGAGTACATCCTCCTTGTGGTGGACTCCCACGTAACTTCTCTCTCCTCACCACCACTAATGCTAGAATGATCACCATCGTACAGGTCTTCTTATGAACTCTAATGAGAACCCGTCCGGGGTTGATAGCCAGAAGAGGAATGGCAGGGTCCCATACTTCTACATGTACTTAATTAGATTCATCAGTGCCTGCTGTTCTTTAGAACGGCTACAGCAGGCTATCCTCCCATCAGAAAAAATTTCATCCGTTTTTTATTGCCTTTTGAACTTTGTGTTTCCCTTGTTAGGTAGACTCATATTCAAGGCTTTCTTTCGTGGGATTTTCCTGTTGTTAACATGCAGTTTCTCTCTTTGTCCATTTCAAAGCTCTTCACCTTGAATTCCATTTAGTTGGGCGTCAGAGCTTGAGCACTTCCCAATTTTTCATGCAGCCTTTCTGACTCAAAGCTCGTGCCTGCTAATCCTGTATGATCAAGATTTATGTCAATGCCTGCAGTTCACGCATGCCCATTGTTAAGATGGGATAATGCCTCATGATGGATTCTTCAAAACAACAGCCTTTGCCAGCAAAGAAAAAGAGACAGACTGTCCAAAAGGTAAAGTGAACATCTGTTGTTTACATCTGCCGAGAATCCATTCCTTCTTCTGGCCATGGCACCATAGTTTTTGTCTGGGTATCTACCCCTCCCCCGCTTCTGCGAAGCTCTGTCTCTCCCCAAGTCCAGTCCTGGCCGATCAGAATATCCACACTCCCAGCCACAGCAATTGGTTCAGCAATGGTCAGTCGACCCAGGCCATTTGATAAAATGTTGAACCAGCACATTAGCTGTAACTCTTCAGGAAGAGGTGTTCTCTCTTGCTAAGATTTCTAAGCTTGCAGAGTATAGCCTGGAACTCCCTGAAATGGGAGACAGAGTTGAGAGAGAGAGAGAGAGAGAGAGAGAGATAAAAGGAAAGAGCCAACAATTCATTACATCATCATTGAGCTACTGGATTCAGCCATGGCTGAAGCCCAATTACTTGTTTGTTTCCACTACGTGACTCAATAAAATCCCCTGTTTGAATGAGACAGCTTGAGTTGGATTTCCACCCCACACTGCTGAACATGCAGCATGCATTGGTGAGTGAGTGGTAGAGAGCTTCTTCCAGGGCCTGTGAAATAAATAAATAAATAAATAAATAAATAAATAAATAAAACAAAAACAAAACCCTGTTAGGCAACTGTCCACTTCTTCAAACTCATATCCTACCATGCTTCCCCTCCCTGACTGTGTGCCAGCCGCACCAGCCTCCTGGCTATTCTGGGAGCACACTAGCTTGTCCTGTGCACTTGCTGTTGTTCCCTCTGCCTGGAGTGTCCTTCTGCCGAATTGCCTGATTGTTTCCTTCTCATGTCTGAGAATTCAGCTCAAGTGTTGCCCCCCACGGGACCTCCTTGGCAAGCCCCTCTCGGCGTGACCGTCAGTCTGCTCTGCAGCTCAGCACAGCAGCCACCTGGGCAATGCCTCCTTGTGCATTTGGTCCTTTACTTGGCTGTTGCTTGTCTCCTCTGCCAGAATTAAGCCGTTTTTTCACCACTGCAACCCCAGTGTTTATGCGGATGCCCGGTTCATGGAAGATATTCCTTAAATATATGTGAAATAAATGAAGGAATGAAGAGATTAGGAGGAAGAGAGAAAAGAAAGGAAGGCAGGAAGGAAGGGCAGAAGGAAGAGAGGGAGGGGAAGAGAGGCAAAGGAGGTAAGTCGGGGGCAGGGAGAGGAGGAGGAGGAGGATGGACTCACTCAAATGTTTCAGGTTTAAGGGTCAGTTTTTTTTTATTCATACCCTCCGACTTGGTCCAAAAACAAACTCAGAAACAAGAGTCCTTGAAATCTCATCTCCAATGTCCCTCTGGCCTGCTACTTAATTAAATGACCCCATAATGAAATTTCTTCCCATTGAGTCTGTATTTAATAATTAATTGACCTCTTCAGCCCAGCTAGGCTTAGAGGCTCATCAATTATGCATCTTTGCCGTCTGCACTCAACACTCACCTCCCAGGAAAACAGGGTCCAAAGGGGAGAGGCTGGGAGTGACTGGAGGCGAGCACGGGTTCCTCTGGGGGGTGAAGTTACTCCCAGAATGGTGACCTGCTAGGGACAGATGGAGAGGAATGAAAAGGGGCTAGATTCAATCTAGGGCCTGAAGTTTATTCTATCTGAAGCATCATCTGGCAAAAGACAAAATTAGTTATAAAAAGTTAGGCATGAAAGTAAACATTTATCTAAAAAAACTAAATAACAACCAATTACTTTGTTATGACAAAAATCACAAAATCCTGCAAAAACAACACAATATTTTTATTAATCAACTAACTGCCTGGCATACTTGAAGTGTCATCAGTTTAGTGGGTATTTAAGACTAGTTACTTCATGGCCAGGCATGGTGGCTCACGCCTATAATCTCGGCACGTTGGGAGGCCAAGGCAGGCGCATCACCTAAGGTCAGGAGTTCGAGACCAGCCTGGACAACATGGTGAAACCCCATCTCTACTAAAAATAGAAAAATTAGCTGGGTATGGTGGCACATGCCTGTAATCACAGCTACTTGGGAGGCTGAGGCAAGAGGTGGAAGTTGCAGTGAGCCAAGACTGTACCACTGCACTCGAGCCTGGGCGACAGAGCGAGATTCCATCTCAAAAAAAAAAAAAAAAAAAAAAATTTGTTACTTACTTCACAAGAAAATTTGAAATGCCCTGAAGTGTTTTAGCTCCTGTAGGAAAAAACTTGATAGTCATTTTCCTTTTTGGCCAGACTCTTTGATTATCTTTTCTCATCAATATCACTTTCTACAGATAGCAGACAAAAAAGAAAGGTAATTCATTATATGAAAGGTTGATCAGAAAAAGAGAAAAGAAAAAAAGAAAAGCCTGACCATTTAGAAGTTTGTTTTGGCTTTGTAACCCGTCAGGGCTCTCACTACAGAGGACCACACCCTGGGTGGCTTAAGACACAGGAATTTATTTTCTTACAGTGCTGGAGGCTGGAGGCCTATAATCAAGGTGCTGGCAGCGTTGGTTTCTTCTGAGGCCCGCTCCTTGGTCTGTAGATGGCTGTCTCCTCTTCACACAGTCTTCCCTCTGTGCATTTCTGTGTCCTGATTTCCTCTTCTTAAGGACACCAGTCATTTTGGATTATGGCCCACTAATATGACCTGATTTACACTTAATCTTTAAAGACCCTCCCTATCTCCAAATATGGTCACTTTCTAAGACACTAGGGTTAGGACTTCAACATATGAATTTGGGGGAGGAAGACATAACTCAGCTGATAGCACACACATTTATAGGACAATTGTCAAATTTGGGAAACGACTATCAAGTTTCTTTCCTACATGAGCTAAAACATTTTGAGACATTTCACGTCTTCTAAGCACAGCAACTAACCAAAAATACCCGATGCGTTGGTAACTCTTCTCAACCAGTTTGTCAATGACATCCCTGTGCTGTGATGCTGCGTCAGGATCAGAGTGCGCAGGTGGCATTTTCTAGAAATCCGTTCTTACACCTGAAGGACAGCAATGGTTTACCCACAGAGACAACTGCAAGCCACATACAATATGTCATGGTAGCCAGAATGAATGCAATCCCAACCAAACCCCGCTTTGGCCAGATCCCAGCAGTGCCCGCAGTCACCCCAGCACCACTCCACGCAAGGGAAAGTGTAGGGAAAGTCAAAGCAGAAAGAAACAGTGGTCTTAACGGGCTGCAGTTCAAATATCTTTCTTTTACAAATTTCACTAACATGTGCCTCATGAACATAGCGTTACGGCCCTTCCCAGGGCTTTGGAATGTCCCTGGGCAGGCGATGGCTCCTGAAGCTTAAAATTTATAAACTTCCCAGGAAATCTGCCTCCAGGTGGGTCCAGATTATGAGCTTCCTCTCCTCCAACCCCACGCAACCCCTGGCCAGGCCAGAGTTCCAAAACGAGAAAGAACAAACAGGGCATTTTTGGTGTTGTGTTTCTTAAGGCCACTGCCCACCTGAACTGCAGCAAATAACCACAAAGTTGATGGGTTAAAACAACAGAAATGTATTATTTCACAGTTCTGGCGGCTGGAACTCCAAAATCAAGGTTTCGGCAGGGCCGCGCCCTCCAAAGTTCCTAGCTGAGGCTCCTTTCTGGCTTCTTCCATCTGCTGGGGGCTCCTGGTGTCCCTTGGCTGTGACCACATCACTCCCATCTCTGCCTCCATCCGCATGTGGCCTTCTCTCCGTGTCTCTGTGCGTCTTCTTCTTGTTCTCTTCTTCTTCTCTCGCTAGGCCCTGGTCATTGGATCTAGGACCCACACTAATCCAAGATGATCTCATCTTGAGATCCTTACCTTAATTATATCTGCAAGGACCCTTATTCCAATTACGGTCACATTCACAGGTACCAGGGTTAGGACCTGGACACATCTTTTAGGGAAGACACTAACTCACCACAGAGAGGTTAACAATGTTGTCATCACTCATGACCTTTACGGAGAACAGGCCTAGGCCTCAGTGGTTTAATAAAGGGAAGGCCACCCCCTCATGCCTAAAAATCCCACCTTTATGACTCCCGTCAAGGCTGGTTTTATCCATCACCTGCGCGCTCTGGAAGCAAATGCTCTGCAGACAGGCTTTTCTCCCACCCAGGAGTTGCCCAAACTTCAATCTATTTCTCAACTTCGTGGTGATTTTCATATCCACAAACCACTTCATTAATGTTTTACCATCCACTTAATGTTCTCCTTCCAACGGATTTATTTTTAAAAATTCAGCCTCATCCTAAGCAGTAATGCCCTTGAAATCAGGGCATTGATGTGCCACTTTTATTTTTTCCAATACATACTTGAACAACTGCAGTTTGCGTGTATTGATCTCTGCCTTTGTGTCATAGCTAAGTCCTGGTGATTTCATCCTCATGTCAGCCCTGCAAAGAAGGAACTGTTATTACCACCCCCATTTTACAGTTGAGAAAAATGGAGGTAGAGAAAGGGCCGGTAACTTGAGCCAGGTAAGAAGGGACAAACTGGAGAGCCCCGGGGGAAGGGACAGAGGAAGGAGAAAACAGACAGCAGGCTGGCTCTTGGTGTATAAGGGTGGACGGGGAAGCGGGAGGGAGAGAACGGAGGGGAGGAGAAGGGAAGGGGGCACGGAGAGAAGGGAAGTGGAGTTTCAAGGGATGAAATAAATCCTGAGCCCAGAAGTGGAGAAGGGTCGCCAGGTCCTCACTTTGCAGAAGTCTTGACATTGCCAGGCACTGTATTCCATCCATCACGACGAGACAGCGGTCTGTCCTATAGATCAGAGCTCCACTCCATTGTTCAACGTAGAGACTCAAGATGAAGATGAAGGGATTTTATTGAGGGCAGAGGGGGTCACAGCCACCCCCCATTGCCCTGGGAAAGAACTCCTTTAGAGGCTGGTCCTTTAGCCCCTCCCCATCAATGCTTGACACAGCCTAGGTTGCCGCTGGCTGCCCACCTAAAATTCCCCTTTCACCAACTTAGCTTCTCCCTGCCCTCACCCAAAGTCCGCCTGCCGATCCCTCAGTCTGGATCGGATGCTACAAGTTGGCCCAAAAACTGAGTGGAGCTGGAGTGTTCCTCACTCACCCCTTTCATCACAGCTGCTGTGAACTGACTGCCAGGCTCTGCACTAGGCCCTGGGGATATGACAATGAACAAGCCAAAGTCCTGGCCTCCCAGAGGTGACATTCCCTGGAAAGTATTAGGGTGAGCCAGCTGCTGCCACCAACAGGCCTTAAATCTCAGCTGTTTAATTTTAAAAGGAAGAAAAATTTATTTCTCATTCACGTCACAGCCCACTGCAGGTTGGCAGGTAAGGGCCTGAAGGACCCTACGAGTTCTTCCATTCAGTGGCTCTGCCATCGTGAGCCTGGCATTCTTAACCCGTTGTGTGCTTCTGGACCTCTTTGTGGGATAGTATTTTAAAATCCCTCAATTGTCATTAAAAAATAAAACACCTAGGACTATGAAGAATACCAGTTATATTGAAACGTAATTATCCAGTACTTTTTCAATTCATCACTTAGTAATATGAATTCTTCTTTTTAACACGCTAAATAACAAGACATAGGGGCAGGTCTGATAACTACTGTAATTTCAAAGTAGTAATGAGTGTAAATCTATGGTCAGCAAACTACTACAGATGGGCCAAATTGGGTAGACATGCCACCTATTTTTGTAAAGTTTTATTGGCACACAACCATAGTCATTTATTTGTAAAATGTCTGTGGCTGCATTTGTTCTACAATAGCAGAATCAAATAGTTCCAACAGAAACTGTATGGCCTAAAATATTTACTATCTGTGTCTTCACAGGAAAAGTTTGCAGTTAACAGTATTTTTGAGACATTTGCAGCAACTGTCAAGTAATACAAAAGCATTTATGATTTCTAGGGAAAAAGTCACAGGCCTTCCTGCCACCATTGTGGCTTGTTGGCTACATTCATTATTGAAGAAAACGATAATTTTCAATTCAAGGTGAGTGGAAATAAAGACGCAAGTTTTTAAAAATCCAAACTCAGAGATCCCTCCTTTGCCTTTTAGTCACAGATCTCTTGGGAGTCTCAGGACTGATCCCAGGGTAGAAAGTCCAGGTTAAAAAAGCCTAATCTGGCCAGGCACAGTGGCTCATACCTGAATCCCAGCATTTTGGGAGGGTGAGCCAGGCGAATCACCTGAATTCAGGAGTTTGGGACCAGCTTGGCCGACAGAGTAAAACCCTGTCTCCACTAAAAATACAAAAATCAGCCAGGCGTGGTGGCGCACGCTTATAGTCCCAGCTACTCAGCAGGCTGAGGCAGGAGAATCGCTTGAAGCCGGGAGACAGAGGTTGCAGTGAGCCAAGATCACACCACCGCACTCCAGCCTGGGCAACAGAGAAAGACTCTATCTCAAAAACAAACAAACAAACGAAAAAAACCCTAATCCAGGGCCGTGGGGGTTCTCTCCCAGATCCTCTGCACCCACAGGTGATGAGGGAGGCGAACAAGTATGGAGGATCCTGCAGGAGGTTTTGTAGCCCAGGACAAAATGTGGCATCCATCACTTCCACCATTTTTAGAACTCGATGACAGGGTAATGCCTCGTTTCAAGGGATGCTGGAAAACGCAGTTAAGCAGCGTGCTTAACACAAATATTTGGTAGAGCTAACGAAAACAAACCAATATGTACTATGTTAGATGGCAATGGGCACTGTGGAGTCAAAGCTGAATAAAATGCATAGCTAAGGATCTAGCATGAACCATGATTTTTAAATAGCATGGTCAGAAAAGGCACCCTTGAGAAGGCAACATTGAAAAATGATCTGAAGATTCCAAGCCTGGAAGTTTCTGAGGAATGATGTCGCCGGCAGCAGGAATAGCATGTGGGAAGGGCCTGAGAGAAAAAGCAACTATGATGATTTTGAAGGCCTGAGATTCAGCCACGGTATACATTTTAATCGTTTGTCTATTTCTTGTCTGTCTCCCCGACTAGAATGTCAGCCCATGAAGAAGAAATGTTTGCCTATTTTGTTCACTGCTCTTTCCTAAGAGCCTAGAGACGTGCCTGGTACATAGTTCGCACCTGTTTGTCGAATGCTGCCGGAACATGGCAAGATCTGCCTGCTCCGGGGAGACAGGAGTATGGAATGAGGGCAGAGAAGCCTCCCTCCAGGGAGACCACTCAGGGCCATAGGTGAGGATCAACATTTTATTCTTTGGGAATAGGAAATTATTGGATAGTTTTCACCATGGAGGGATGAGTTCCAATTGTGATTTTGCAAACATTACTCTGGCTGCTACAGCGGATGCTGTGGCAGGTGAAAGCCTGGCAAAGCGTCTGACACTAAGAAGGGGAGTTCAGTCCAACAGTTTCTGGGGCAGTGAGTGAGAAGGTGTTTTGAGAGGGGAAGGATGGGACCTGGAGGACCCCTTATCACGAAGTTTCACTGCTGAGAAAAGTCTCACATTGGGCCTTTGCAAATGACATCTCAAAGAGCTCTCTTCTCAGTCTCAAAGAGCGAGGAGCTGCTGAAACACGGTAGGTTGACCATGTACAGAGAGGAGACCGATGGCACCCCCTGCAGCCACACACTCTTTATATAGGGCTCTAGGCAGCTCTCATTGAACGAACTGGTCCTGTAAACATCTTAGGGAAAAGCACAATTTTATTGCGCCTTGATTTTTTTTTTTTTTTTTTTTTTTTAGCTTTTATTAGACACGGGGTTTCACCATCTTGGCCACAGTGGCCGGATCTCAGCTCACTGCAAGCTCCTCAGCCCCCTGAGTATCTGGGACTACAGGCACGATACCACACCTGGCTGATTTTCGTTTTTTTTTTTTTTTTTTTTTTTTTTAGTTGGAGAGTTGTTGAGAGATTGATGCAGTCCATGTAAACATGTAAAACAGGCTAACATTTCAAAACCTCACTACATTTTGTTAGGGTGGTGCAAAAGCAATTGCGGTTTTTGCCATGAAAAGTAACGGCAAAAACCGAATATTACTTTTGCACCAACCTGATATATCCGTAACTGGAGCAGCGGAAAGCAAACAAACAAACAAACAAACAAACAAAAAAGAGGTGGAAGGACTGGCTCCCCACAACTGAGAGCCTCGTGGGGACAGTCCTGGACTGGGAGTCACTGGTGGAGCTGCCTCTAGCTGGGTGTTCCTGGTTGCGGGGCTGGTCGTGCCTGGTCACAATCTTCTCCAAGGAGAGCAATGACAGGAGCTAAGGGGCCCCCTGACGCTCTAGGGTCCTGGCCAGTGGAGACTCTGGGTGCTACAAAGTAG
>NW_012102643.1:1295678-1296508 GCF_000951045.1 Mandrillus leucophaeus | reverse complement strand
TGGGAAGAGGGATGCGTTGAGTGTAACTTTTTTTGTTGTTATTGTTAGGTAGGGTCTCCCTCTGTCACCCAGGCTGGAGTGCCGTGGCACCATCACAGCTCACTGCAGCCTCTACCTCCCAAGCTCAAGCGATCCTCCCACCTCAGCCTCCCAAATAGCTGGGTTTTTTTAGTTTTGTAGGCACGGGGTCTCCCTATGTTGCCCAGGCTGGTCTTGAACTCCTGGACTCAAGCAATCATCCTGCCTGGGCCTCCCAAAGTGCTGGGATTACAGCCATGAGCCACTGTGCACAGCCTAGTGTAATCTTAATTCGGGGAATCTGAGTTTGAGCTCTGGTGCCATCTCTTTTGAGCTTGATCAGGTCACTTCACCCTTGCCAATGTCAGTTTTCTCATCTGTAGAATGGCATAATAAGAGAGCTGTTGCAGGAATTAAATGAGACAATGCGTGAAACTGCGTAGCCTAGGCATAAGAAAATACTAGGAAACCCCTAGTATTTTTCTTATTTCTTATTATATAAGTAATACATACTAGTCACTGTTACGAATCCACACTTTATCTAATTATGTAAGATTAAAAGCCAAATGACTATAATTTCACCTCTACCTGAGATCATCATTGATAACAGTTTTGTGTGTTGCCCCATGATTGATTGATTGATTGATTGATTGATTTTGAGACAGAGTCTCACTCTGTCACCCAGGCTGGAGTGCAGTGGCACAATCTCGGCTCACTGCAACCTCCACCTCCTGGGTTCACACCATTCTCTTGCCTCAGCCTCCCAAGTTGCTGGGATTACAGGCTCCTGCCACCATACCCAGCTAATTTTT
>NW_012102643.1:1289651-1295555 GCF_000951045.1 Mandrillus leucophaeus | reverse complement strand
AGACAGAGTCTCACTCTGTCACCCAGGCTGGAGTGCAGTGGCACAATCTCGGCTCACTGCAACCTCCACCTCCTGGGTTCAAGCGATTCTCCTACCTCAGCCTCCTGAGTAGCTGAGATTACAGGCTCCTGCCACCATGCCCAGCTAATTTTTATATTTTTAGTAGAGATGGGTTTTCACCATGTTGGCCAGGGTGGTCTCGAACTTCTGGCTTCAAGTGATCCACTCGCCTCGGCCTCCCAAAGTGCTGAGATTACAGGTGTGAGCCACCGCACCCGGCTGCCCCATGATTTCTTCTACATTGTATGTATAATAAATAAATACAGATAGATCTATGCATAAATGTAGATTCCAAAATCAAATAGAAGCAGTTTCACTTAGAGGCTGAAACCTTGGACTCTGGGGCTAGACTTCCTGCACTAAAAAACCTGACTCTTGTTTCCCTGCTGTGTGTCCCTGGGAAAACTACTTAACTTCTCTGGACCCCAGTTTCCTCTTCTATAATCTTGTAGGAAAGTTGTGACATTAACACAAAACATTTCCAACAGTGCAAATAGAAGTATGAGCTTTATTGTAGGTGTGGTTGTGTAACTTTCTTCCTGAATATTTCTTAGATGTTCTTCTGTGTTGGAAAATTTAAAATAATATTCTTTTTAATGGCTGTAGAATATGCCACCCTATGGCTCCGTTTAAGCAGCCGTCTTCTAAGAAGGGCTGGGGCTGATTTCCCATGCTGCAGTGAGCACTCTTGAGCACACTCTTTTGTGCCTGGTATGACAGTTCTCCTAGCGTCAAGCCCTAGGGGTGGTATTTGCTGGATAAGGCCCCATATGGTTTGGCACAAGCAGGATCAGAAGTAGGGTAAGGTGAGTGATGCATTCAGGCACAAAATTTAAGAGGATGCCCCCAAAACTCAGTAATCAAGATAAATTGTATCTTAATGCAGTATTTTTCTAAATCAAAATTAATGCTAAAAGCTATCCATAATGAGCAAAATATCAAAATTTTAAAGACAGCATCTGACAGTGTCATACTGGCTTTGTTGAGCCTGTGACCAAAGAGAAAACGTGCCTTCATATACATATTTTAATGTATTCTTTAATGGTAATTTTCTCCCAGATCATTGAAGGAGTTGAAAAATATATACTGAAAAGTTAAAAGTAAGGGTATTAAACCTCAAAGCATTATTTATGTTTTATTTTATTTATACCCCAAACAGAATTTGTATCAATTTTACTTTGCTGGCTTTAATAGAAGCAAACTCATCCCTAATATTTTCAAAATCTACTTCTGGAAATAATTTAACTGTGAAAAAATGGATAAATAAATATATCTACATCTATATCTGTATCTGTATCTGTATCTATCTATATATGAGGCTAGCCTGGCATAGTTGTGAATGTCCTATAGTCCCAGCTACTCAGGAGACTGAGAGGCAAGAGGATCACTTGAGCCTGGGAGCTCAAGACTACAGTGAGCTATGGCTGAGCCACTGCACTCCAACCTGGATGACACAGTGAGATCCTGTCTCAAAAATAACAATAATAAGGCCGGTCGCAGTAGCTCATGCCTGTAATCCCAGAACTTTCGGGTGGATCACGAGGTCAGGAGACCAGTCTGACCAATGTAGTGAAACACTGACTCTACTGGAAAAAAAAAAAAAAGAAAAGAAAAAATTAGCCGGGCATTGTGGCAAGCGCCTGTAATCCCAGCTACTCAGGAGGTGGGAGGCAGGAGAATCGCTTGAACTCGGGTAGTGGAGGTTGCAGTGAGCTGAGATCACACCACTGCACTCCAGCCTGGGCGACAAGAGTGAGACTCCGTCTCAAATAATAATAATAATAATTTTGTAAAGTCATATATGAAGGCTGCACATTTTCCCTTTGGCCTCAGGCTCCAAAATGACTCAACAAGGCGCTGGTATCATTAATTTGCCTTTGCAGAGGGTGGCACCAGTTGATGCTTCCACTGACAGCAGGCTCCGTTTTTTCAAGCACCATTTGGGATTAGGCTGCTTTCAGCAGAGGGTCATTATCCCCACATTTGGGCCCTCATCCGGGAGGAGCCAGGAGCTGGTATGCCTACCCGGGCTGGCTTTCCATCCTCCCTTTCTTGTGAGAGCTTCCCAGATGCCTCTGCCAAGCCTGGGCAGCTCAGGTTACTGCAGACTCTGAGAGCTGCCTTATCTCAGATCTGCAGAGTCCAGCACTTCATTCTCAGGAAAATCTTTTAACTCTGGGGTAGACAAACTCCAAAAACTCTAGAGCTGCCTTGGGGGCAATGACAGCAGCTCCTCGATGGACTAGATCTGGGACTCCTGCAGAAATAATCTCATGAATGTTCCTTACCTGTGGCCAGCAAGACCTGCTCCATTCCTTCCTTTATTTACATCCTCAGTGGCTACGCTGAGTCACTGCTCTGAGCAGCCCTGAGTCAAACCCTGGGACCAGGCGAGTTAGTCATGGTCTCTGGAGCTCAAAGGGGCAGACAGACGGGTAAACAAAGAGTTTCCAAGACTCTTTCATGTCTGCTATTATCTCACCACATTGTCCCCAGAGACTTGGGAGCACTTGGGCCAGATATAATTGGATGTCAATGGGCATCTCAATCTTAACATGTCTAAAGCAGTAATACTAATAACAAAACTGCTAGTAGTAATAATAAGTGTTTACTGCACAAGGCACTGTTATAGGTGCTTTACATATTGTAACTCACTCAGTCCTCATCAGGACCCTCTGAAGTACAGCTTTTATCTCCATTTTACAGATGAAGAAATCGAGACATTAAGGGACTCAGTGGCTTGCCTAAGTTCCTGCAGATGTTAAATGGCAGTGCTGGGATATGTACTCAAGGGTCTGGCTCCAGAGTCCGTGCTCTTAACAATGACCCTGTGATCTTCAGTTCCTTCCCATTCCCCCTCCATCTTCCATATCTCAGAAAATAGCTTCACAAAATAAATAAATAAATAAATAAAAACATCTATGTACCATTTTTATTCCACTCTTACCCAATTATTTTCATACCCGACTTCTTGTCATCACTCAAATATCAGAGATACCTCACATTTCAGTTTTCCTGAAAGCAATCACCGAGAAAGGGATTCAAGGGTATGTAGTTTATTTAAGAGATGAGAGGGGATGGTTCAAGGAGAAGCAGGGAAGAAGACGGAGGAGAAAGTCAGCAGATACAGTGTGCCTTATCAAGTCAGCCATTGCAACAGGTGACCACAGACAGCTTCATCCCTCCAACAAACTCTGGGAAATAGTGCAAAGCACACAGCTCAGAATTATTCTGCCTACACTTCGAGGGAGCTAGGATACTGATACACTATCTCCTGAGAGTCATTGGTTGAGATGTACTGGAGAGGGGTGTGCAGTGTTAAATCGTGGGAACTTCTGCCAGCCAGCAGCAAGTCCTTCCAGTTTCAGGGAAAGAAACCCAGGTAAAGATGCAGATACTGGCAATTAAAAGTCACTAGAGCATCTAGAGACCATTTCCTCATCCCTCACCTACTCCTTCTCATCTCTTTCTTCTTGTACATAAGACTCAGAAGAAAAGGAAATCAATACAGAGTATATTACCAAGCAGGTTTTCACTGTGAGCAAATAGAGCTAAATCTCACTGGGGTGCTTGGGGAGGCAGCACAAAATATGTGCCTCAGAGTGATCCCACCTGTGGGGAGAGGGAGTGGAGGTATTTATCCTCCACCCCCGATTTGTGATTGGTTGAGGGCTGCTTCTGGGGCATTAACCCATCAACACTTCTGGCTTGCTCTGAACCTGGGCCAAGCATGCTCCCAGGGCCAGAAAAAGAGCCTCAGGTGGAGAAGTGCAGGTGTTTGCAACAAGCGTTTTGGGTGAGAGGAAGACACTACAAGAGTATGGAGAAGGAGCAGCACCAGTGGCTGCTTCAAATAGCTTACTCATCAGAAGGAGAACCAGATGACAGTGATCATTTAGTAAGCACCTACTGTTTGCCTGGCTTCACGCTGAGTGATTTCCTTATATAATTTCACTGCAAAACTTGCTTTTATATTGTTATATTAAAAAAAAAAAAAAGAAGAAGGCAATGTTTAGAGAAAGTAGGACTTTAGCTAAAGTCACACATCCAGCTAAACATGGTGGACTCAGGATTATAACCAGATCTGTCTGACTTGAAAGACCCAATATTTTTGCCTTATGCTATTTCTCCGGATTTCTCTGCATCTCTGAGATTCACGATTCCCACCAATCTGGCCTATCGGGTAATATGTACCAAGGCTATTATGAGCACCGAAGTGAATAAAATGCTAATCCTCATCAATAGATTAAACTGAGAAATGCTTAAACCAGAGATCTGCCTGCAATAAAAGCAATTGGGTTACTTCTTTGTAATTTGACTGCTCACATGAGCCCAGGAACCTGCGTTACAGCTTTACAAATCTGTGATAATTTCCTTCAACTTTTCCATTTTATTGCCGCCATTAAAATCCCGTTGTGTTCTTAAAACAGGAAAAAAAATGATTAAAACAGATGTGGCTCTTAAAGTTACAATATGAATTTTACAACCCCAGGTTTTATGATACTGAGAGAAACTTCAGCCACCAGGGTCAGAGGCAAGAAAAATGGGACCGGATTTCTGAAATGGGTCTGGGGAGGGGGGAAGGAGTAGGGTGAGAGGTTCAGAATGACAAAGACAGCCAACAGAGCCAATTTCCTGACGTTTACTTTTCTCCCCAAACTCTGGGGATCCACTGCAGAACGTCACATTTGCAGCCGTCCCTCTGCATCACAGCGCCTGGTCCCCACAGCTACTGAGGTTTAACTCAACCACTTTCCCTCCCTCCAACCTCACTTCCAACCCTCCCCCACGCCGCCACCAAATCATAATTTTCCAGTTAAGTAGTCCACAGTGAGCATTGTTTTGTTTTTTGAAGCAGTGTTTTATAGTAAAGAGAGCATTGAGAACCAAGTTCTAGTCCCAGATCTTCAACTAATTCACTATGTGACTTGAGCAAATCACTGGACTCTGGGCTTTCATTTTTTCATCTGCAAAACTAAGGAGTTGTACCAGATCTCTCCATTCTTTCTTAGCACTGCAAGTCTATGACCCCATCTGCAGGAACGCAATGCCGGGCACAAAGGAAGCTCTGAATATTTGTTGCCAGAAGAAAGAAATGATTTCCTAAATTTGTCTGTATTTTTCTTTTGCAGGGAATGAAGGGGTTATTAACTTCTACAAATAACCAAAGAAAGAAGGAAAGCAACCATAAAGTTTGTTTCCTTTTTTATATAAAAACGGTAATGGTGAGAATGACAAAAATTTTAAAGAGCCCATACACAGTGTTGGCAAAAATATGCAGAAATAGGAAGTCTTCTATACTGCTGGTGGGAAGGTAAAATAGTACAATATTTCTGGAGGGTAGCTATCAAAATGTTAAAAGGGCATGTCCTTTGAATCTGCAGTGTCACTCTCAGGGAGTCATCCTAAGGAAATAATCAGAAAGATATATTTAGAGCACAAAAAATAAAATATAAAGTCCAAGGGAAGGAGAGAAAAAGAATATAAAAATTTATGTACTGCATTATTGTAGTTTTAAGTTTTTTTTAAAAAATAACTGCATAGAAAATAACTGAAAAGAAAACATCAAAATGTTGCACAGAAGTGGCCGGGCGTGGTGGCTCACACCTGTAATCACAACACTTTGAGAGGCCAAGGCAGATGGATCACCTGAGATCAAGAGTTTGAGACCAGTCTGGCCAACACGGTGAAACCCTATCCCTACTAAAAATACAAAAATTAGGCAGGCATGGTGGCAGACGCCTGTAATCCCAGCTACTCAGGAGGCTGAGGCAGAGAATCACTTGAACCCGGGAGGCAGAGGTTGCATTCATTGAGCCAAGAGCATGCCACTGCACTCCAACC
>NW_012102643.1:1285470-1286311 GCF_000951045.1 Mandrillus leucophaeus | reverse complement strand
AGCTCAAGCAATCCTTCCCGCTCAGCCTCCCAAGTAGCTAGGACTACAGGCACACACCGCTATGACCAGTTTTTCTATTTTGTTTGTTTGTTTTATGGAGACAGAGTCCCCTTATATTGCTCAGGCTGGTCTCAAACCCCTGGCCTCAAACAATCCGCCTGCCTCGGCCTCCCAAAGTGCTGGGATTATAGTCACGAGCCATCATGCCCAGCCCATATTGGTAAACGTTTAATAATGTTTTGCTGCTTCTTCTCGTTAATTGTCTTTTTATATTTCTCACCTCTTCTTGAGTCAATTTTGACCACTTATGTTTTGCTTAAAGATCGCTTATATTCCCTACATTTTCCATGGTTTTGCTTTGAAGTTCCGCAACTTTTTTCTTGTAATTATGTTACTCTTTTCTATATTTGTAATTATATATCCTCTCTCATACTGACGCACATGATTCCCTTTATTTTTCCTCACAAGGGATTTATCTAGGTCATTTTCCCCCTGCAAAGAACCAACTTTGGTTTTTCGCTCCCAGAGTTTGGCTTTTTGCTTCCAGTATGCCAAGTTAGGAAGGGAATTTGGAGTCAACTATCAGTTCTGCTGCTTACCAGCCAGGGACATCGGCAAATCATTTACTCACCTTGGTGAGCCTCCAGTTCTTATCTGCAAATAAGATCATGCCTCACTCCCAGGGTAGTGAGTAGTGAAAAAAAAGAAAAAGCCTATAAAGCACCCAGCACAACTCGTAACACGCAGTAAGACCTCAGCGGTGATAGTGGTATTACTCAGGGCTCTCCAGAGGAACAGAACCCACAGGAGATATAAATATAGGCTCATGTGATTATAAAGG
>NW_012102643.1:1271574-1284736 GCF_000951045.1 Mandrillus leucophaeus | reverse complement strand
ATATATATATATATATATCTGGTTAGTAAGACTATGGATTATTTCTACTTTCTTCTTTATGTATTTGAACACTGCTCTCACTCCCTGTCTTCCTTCAGGTCTCTGCTCTAATGTCACCTTGTCATCAAGGTTTCCCTTGACCAGCATATCTAAAAGAGCAAACTCCTGCTCCTTCTCTCCCATCACTCTCTTTTTCTTACCCATTTTTATTATTCTTCACTGCTGGACGTAATATTTATAAATATTTAGTTATATATTAAATTGTGCCTCACAACCTGAATGACAATCCGATGGGGGCTGTCTTCCCCTCACCTGGTATATAACGGGCACAAAATTGAATGATAATTTGAATGGATACATGACAAGTGCAAAGATATATGGGCAAAGATAATCTATTGCACTACTGTTTATAAAAGTAAAAATTTGCAAATCAACTAAATGTCTAACAGTAGAAAATTGGCTAAATGCAATATACTACACTTGTACATTGGAAGTTTATGCAACACTTATTTCAAGTTTCTTTTTAACATAAATATGTGTGTAAGCATATCTGTATGTATAATTGTTTTTTTCTTCCTAGCAACAAAAGAAATCCACATTGTTTGAAACAAATCAATCAACAGAGATTAGTGAAAACAATTCACACCTTAAGTTTTAATAGTTGGGTGAGAATCTTCCCACACACTTTTTTTCCTCCATGCTTATACAAATAAATGCCAACAAATAGTCACATAAAGAAGTTTCTCACCCTTTCCAAAATATGATTAATCGTATACATTGTGGACCCCTCTGCAGGTTGACATATATTGATCTAATTCAGACTACAACAGATAAGTCATGATATGAATACAATATAATTTCTTAAATTGTTACACTATGTCCATCATGACATTCAGATGGTCCTCAATTTTTGTCTATATAATCAATGCTACAGTAAGTATCCTTAGTGATATATCCCATATTGATTATTTTATTTATGTAGGATGGATTTCCAAATGTGAGACTTCTGGGTGAAAGGTTCCAAGCATTTTACTTATTTATTTATTTATTTATTTATTTATTTATTTATCCTTGAGGCAAAGTCTCACTCTGTCGTCCAGGCTGTAGTGCGGGCAGATCACTGCGTCCAGGCTGTAGTGAGGTCAGAAGTTTGAGACCAGCGTGGCTGGTATGGTGAAACTCCTTTTCAGCTGGGCGCGGTGGCTCATGCCTGTAATTCCAGCACTTTGGCAGGCAGAGGCAGGTGGATAAAGAGGTCAGGAGTTTGAGACCAACATGGTGAAACCCTGTCTGTACTAAAAATACAAAAATTAACCAGGCATGGTGGTGTGCGCCTGTAATCTCAGTTACTCAGGAGGCTGAGGCAGGAGAATCGCTCTAATCTGGGAGGCGGAGGTTACAGTGAGCTGAGATCGCGCCATTGCACTCCAGCCTGAGCAACAGAGCGAGACTCTGTCTCAAAAAAAAAAAAAAGAAAGAAAAGAAAAAGAAATTCCGTCTCTACTAAAAATACAAAAATTAGTCAAGCATTTTAAATTTAATAACACTTTCACGACACTTTTAATTTAATAATGCTTTTTAACAATACATCAAGAATCATTGTAGCAATTCACATTTCAATCAGGAATGTATGACGGTTCCTTCCCATCTTCACCAACCCGGGGTATTGTCAATCTTCTCAATTTTTATCAACAAAGGAGTATAAAATACTCTATTACCATCTAGATTTGTTTGACCATGAGCAAGTTTACAAAATTTTCATGCATATAGGTCATTCTGTGAGCACACTTTGTCCATTTTGCTCTTTAAATGTTTATCTTTTTCTTGTCAATTTCTGGGAGCTCTCTGTAGATTAGGGACATTATATCTTTGCCTATTATGTTTTTATTCCAAATCCCCCCCGAGGTGATCCTGAATATATATAAATATTCTCTGAAGTGTTATTCAAATGTGATAGTTGTATTTCTACGTTTAGATATTGATCCATCTAGAATTATTTTGGTATATACAACAGTACAACGTAGAGTTTAACCTACCTTCTTATTAATGGACACCATTTGTTAATGAAGCAGTCTGTTTCTGTTGACTTTAAGTGCCACCTACGTATATATTAAAAATATATACATACATAAATTTATACATATAAATACATATACATAAATTTCCTAAATATACTCAGATTAATTTATGGAGTTCCTATTACGTCCTACTAATCTATTTGTTCTTCTGTCTTTTTCTTTGAACTAACTTTCTAGTAATTCATCAGCTAGGGTCCTAGCAGGAAGCAAACCGTCTACTCAAGTGGTACAACAGAGAAGGGATGGACAAGCTTTACGGAAGCCAACAAGGAGTAGGGCACTACACCAGGGCCAGTGACAGGGGGAGCTGTCCCTAGGGTGTGCTGAAGGCGGCTCACACTAGCTGGCAGGGGCCAGTCATTAGAGACACGCAGCTTCACATTAGTAGCTTGAAATCAGCCATGGTGGGAATACTTACACCAAGGAAATGGGCAAATGCTGTACGTCAGAGCTTCACGTCCCCCTTTTTTCAGAGCTTGCCATTCAGCAGTTACCAGGACACCTCTGGGAGGAAGCATTTTCTGGAATCTGGGGCGCGGAGTTCTATGGAGAGGGCTGTCTGCCAGGAACTGTGATCTTCAGTAGGAAACAGGCAATCCACTGTAACGCCCCAGGGAAGGAGCTGGGGAGGAAACATTCTGACTTGATCTCCTTCTACCCCCCATATTCCTTACAGTACCTCCCACTGCCCAAATCCAACCAGGTATAAGAGGACAAGCGAGATGGGGACGCAGTCACAGGGGTCAGCTTCGGGGCAGCATAAAGAAGGGCAGAGACAGATGGAAACGTCCAGCCCAAGACCATTTTCCACCCCACCCAAGGCTTCATTTTTAAAATTTTCTTAGTAATTTTTATCTACATCCAGAAGAAACCTCATTGAGGTAAGGACTGGAATTTTATACAAATGAAAAATTAATTTGGGAAAGACAGAAATTTTATGAAACTCAAAATTTCACAAATTTCAAATGATATAAAATTTTAAAACTCTAAAGTCTTTTTCAAATTTACAATTTGAAAGTACATGTCTTTCCACATATTCCTTTTATTTAGGCTTTTGTTTTTTACTCTCTAATTAAATCTTACAATCATTTCCATACGGGTCTTGTACTTTTCTTGTTAAATTCATTTGTATTTTATAGTTTCGATCACTATTATAAATGAAATATTTTTCAGTGTTCATGCCTAACTGACTGTTCCTAATAAAAAGAAAGCTATTGGTGTCTTCATATTTAGTACATATTCGAGCAATCTATAAATTGCAATTTACAAAGATTAAAAACTCATGTGAATACTATTTTATAAGTAGGTTCTTTTGAATTTTCTGTGTTTACAATTATATCATCTGCAAAAAAGAATAATTTCGAATATTTATACTACTTATTTTATTTCCATATATAATTGTATTAGCTATAAACTTTGAAAGGACAGTGTAGACGGTAGCCATCCTGTCTTATTTATTATTTTCTTGGGCCTGATTCATGTTTCACAGTAAAATATTAGGTTGGTGTAAAAGTAATTGTGATCTTTTCCATTCAAAGTAATGACAAGAACTGTAATTACTTTTGCACCAACCTAATAGTATGTCTTCTGTTAGCTTGCACTACATATTTTTATTTTATTCATGTAGTTTCTTTCTGGAAACAGCTGTAGAATTTTATCAAATGCAGCTCCAGCATTTTTCAAATACGAAGTCTGGCTTTTCTCACTTAATTTGCTGATGTAATGAATTCTGCCCGCTTTTGTAATGATAAGCCATTCTTGCCTCCCTGAAACACATGTTATTTGCTCATAATATATCATTCTTTTAATATGCTGCTGAATCATATTTGCTGTCACTTTATTGAGATTTTTAGCATCTTTATTCATGAGTGAACATGATCTTTATTCATAAGTGAACAATTAGTTTTCCTAATTGTATTAGGAATGACAAACCTTGGCATTAAGGTTGTTCTTTGGTTTGGATAAATGATTTGAATAACTTGGCATCAAGTTTTGCAGACTGGAGCACTTTAAATAATATTTTGGTAAATTGTGTTTGTCAGTTTGTTTGTTGTTATTGTTTTGTTTTGGAGACAGAGCCTTGCTCTGTTGCCCAGGCTGGAGTTCAGTGGTAAGAGCATAGTTCATGGCAGCCTAAAATTCCTGAGCTCAAGCAATCCTTCCCGCTCAGCCTCCCAAGTAGCTAGGACTACAGGCACACACCGCTATGACCAGTTTTTCTATTTTGTTTGTTTGTTTTATGGAGACAGAGTCCCCTTATATTGCTCAGGCTGGTCTCAAACCCCTGGCCTCAAACAATCCGCCTGCCTCGGCCTCCCAAAGTGCTGGGATTATAGTCACGAGCCATCATGCCCAGCCCATATTGGTAAACGTTTAATAATGTTTTGCTGCTTCTTCTCGTTAATTGTCTTTTTATATTTCTCACCTCTTCTTGAGTCAATTTTGACCACTTATGTTTTGCTTAAAGATCGCTTATATTCCCTACATTTTCCATGGTTTTGCTTTGAAGTTCCGCAACTTTTTTCTTGTAATTATGTTACTCTTTTCTATATTTGTAATTATATATCCTCTCTCATACTGACGCACATGATTCCCTTTATTTTTCCTCACAAGGGATTTATCTAGGTCATTTTCCCCCTGCAAAGAACCAACTTTGGTTTTTCGCTCCCAGAGTTTGGCTTTTTGCTTCCAGTATGCCAAGTTAGGAAGGGAATTTGGAGTCAACTATCAGTTCTGCTGCTTACCAGCCAGGGACATCGGCAAATCATTTACTCACCTTGGTGAGCCTCCAGTTCTTATCTGCAAATAAGATCATGCCTCACTCCCAGGGTAGTGAGTAGTGAAAAAAAAGAAAAAGCCTATAAAGCACCCAGCACAACTCGTAACACGCAGTAAGACCTCAGCGGTGATAGTGGTATTACTCAGGGCTCTCCAGAGGAACAGAACCAATAGGAGATATAAATATAGGCTCATGTGATTATAAAGGCTGGCAAGTCCCCAGATCTGCAAATTGAGTTACAAGCTGCAGGCCCCAGAGGGGGAGCAAATGGTGTAGTTTCAGTCCAAAGGCCGGCAGGTTCATGACCCAGGAGGAGCCAACACTTTAGTTCAAGTCCAAAGGCAGGAAAAAACCAATGTCCAAGTTCACAGGCAGTCAGGCATGAGGAATTCTCTCTTACTACAGAGAGAACCAGGCTTTTTTATTCTATTGAGGCCCTCCACTGATTGAATGGGCCCCACCCACATTAGGGAGGATCATCTGCTTTGCACATTCTATAGATTTAAAAGTAACTTCATTCAAAACTGCCTCACAGAAACACCCAGAACAATGTTTGATCAAATATCTAGGCACCCCTGGCCCAGTCAAGTTGTCATGTAAAATGAACCATTACAATAGTCACCACACACATCACCCAGCCTGGACTGTGTGCCCCTACAGGCACATGTGCCTCTCTACCTGAGCACTGCACATACTTTATTTGTTTTATTTGTATTCATTTTGTCTTATGTTGTTATATTTGCTAGTTTGTTGTTAGTCTTCTCCCCTATAAATGCCCTAGTGGAAGCACGTGGCTTGGGATAAGAACTGAGAGATGGCCCAAAAGCTCCTCCAGCTGATAAACAACTTTAGCGAAGTTGAAGGATACAAAATAAATGTACAAAAATCACTTGCATTCCTATACAACCACAACAGCTAAACTGACAGCCAAATCAGAAAGGCAATCTCATTCACAAATGTCACAAAAGGAATAAAATACCTGTGAATACGGCTAACCAGGGAGGTGAGCGATCTCTACAATAAGAATGATAAAACACTACTCAGAGAAATTAAAGAAGACACAAACAAATAGAAAAACATCTATGCTCATGGATAGGAAGAAACAATATCATTAAAATGGCTATACTGCCCAAAGTGATTTACAGATTCAGTGCTATTCCTATCAAACTATGAATCACATTCTTCACAGAACTGGAAAAAACTATTTTAAAATTCATATGGAACCAAAAAAGAGCCTGAATAGCCAAGGCAATCCTAAGCAAAAAGAACAAAGCTGGAGGCATCATGTTACCTGATTTCAAACTATACTACAGGGCTACAGTAAATAAAACAGTGTGGCACTCGTACAAAAACAGATACAAAGACCAATGGAACAGAATAGAGTCCAGAAATAAGGCTGCACAAAGCTGACAAAAACAAACAATGTGGAAAAGACTCCCTATTCAATAAATGGTTCTGGGTAACTGCCTAGCCATATACAGAAGATTGAAGCTGGATCCCTTCTTTATGCCATACACAAAAATCAACACAAAATGGATTAAAGACTTAAATGTAAAACCCAAAACTATAAAAAAACTATGGAAGAAACCAAGGCAATATTATCCTGGACATAGGAATGGGCAAAGATTTCATAACAAATATACCAAAAGCAATCACAACAAAAGCAAAAATTGACAAGTGAGATTTAATTAAACTTAAGAGCCTCTACACAGCAAAATGAACTATCAACAGGATAAACAGACAACCTACAGAATGAGAGAAAATATTTGCAAATTATGCATCTGAGAAAGTTCTAATATATAGCATCTACAAGGAACTTAAGTTTACAAGAGAAAAATAAACAACCCCATTAAAAAGTGGGCAAAGGACATGAACAGACACTTCTCAAAAGAAGACATACAGGTGGCCAACAAGCATGTGAAAAAAAGATCAGTATCTCTGATCATTAGAAAAATGCATATCAAAACTACCATAAGATACCATCTCACACCAGTCAGAATGACTTTTTTTTTTTTTTTTTTTTTTTGAGACAGAGTCTTGCTCTGTCGCCTAGGCTGGAGTGCAGTGGCACTATCCTGGCTCACTGCAACCTCCATCTCCCGAATTCTAGCCAATTCTCCTGCCTCAGCCTACTGAGTAGCTGGGCCTACAGGCACCTGCCACCACTCCCGGCTAATTTTTTGTATTTTTAGTAGAGATGGGGTTTCACCGTGTTAGCCAGGATGGTCTCGATCTCCTGACCTCGTGATCTGCCCACCTCGGCCTCCCAAAGTGCTGGGATTACAGGCGTGAGCCACCATGCCTGGCCCAGAATGACTATTAATAAAAAGTCAAAAGATAGCAGACAGTGGCGAGGATGCAGAGAAAAGGAACACTTGTACACTGTTGGTAGGAGTGTAAATTAGTTCAACCATTGTGGAAATCAGTATGGCAATTCCTCAAAGAGCTGAAAGTAGAACTACCATTCAATCCAGCAATCCCATTATTGGATATATACCCAGAGGAATTCAAAGCATTCTACCACAAAGACATAGCACATGAATGTTCATTGCAGTGCTATTCACAATAGCAAAGACATGAAATCAGCCTCATCAATGACAGATTGGATAAAGGAAATTTGGTACGTATATGCCATGGAATACTCTGCAGCCATAAAAAGTAACAAGATTATATCTTTGGTGGAAACATAGATGGCGCTGTAAGCTATTATCCTTAGCAAACTAATGCAGGAACAGAAAACCAAATACCGCATATTCTCACTCATAAGTGGGAGCTAAATGAGAAGAAATTATGCACACAGAGAAGGAAACAATAGACACTGGGGTCTACTTGAGGGGCGAAGATGGGAGGAGGGACAGGAGCAGAAAAGAAACTATTGGGTACTGGTCTTAATACCTGAGTGTTGAAATAATATGTACAACAAACCCCCGTGACATGTATTCACCTATATGGCAAGCACATGCACCCCCAAACATAAAAGTTAAGAGAAAGAAACTGAGAGAAGAATTTTAAATTTATATGTAACTCATACACATCTATGAACTCCTGTATTTAACAATCAATGTTTCATTTGAAGAAGTATAACCCAAGCAGAAATATCAATCTTCCCTCATAACGCTAACACATTTTGAATGTGGGGAGGCAGTATTTAGCCATTGATAACTGTTATTATAAGTCTCTTGTGTTCTTCTATACTTCAGCACCCTGAAACTCTACCTCTCAGTTACTTTGTGCCGTTCCTGCTATGGGTGTATGTGCCCCTCCTCCGCTTTGATAAATCACTCAGGCAGCACTGTCTTCTCTCCTCTTTGGAAAGCAGAAGAACAAACAGGAGGGTATATTTGCCACCTCCTGGTGACAGCATCCTTCAGAGTAAAACTAACAGAGGATAGCAGAGGCCTGTGATTTTGTGGGCCTGAACCCTGCCCAGAAGCCCTCCTACTCTGGCTCTAAGGCTGAGCATGTGACTCAGGCAGGTCCAATCAGTATAGTTTATTCCTTTAGTCCCGGGGAGTATTTCAGGGATGGACACATGACTCAGCCAATGGAATGAGACTCAATACTTGGAATTTGTCTGGATTTATTAGGGGAAGAAAAACTCTCTTTGCAATGGAGTTGTTAGGCTGGCAGGAAATAAGCCTGGAGCTACTGGAGGCATCTTCCCACCACAAGCCTACCTGAGAATGAAGCCAATGCAGAGGTAAACAGATCAGAAAGACAGAGTGAGGGCAAGTCCTTAGGATTAAGCACCTAGATCCAGCCAGGCCTGAAGCCCTTCCGTCTAGGTTTATCTGTTGTATGAACCACTACATGTCTGTTGTAGTTGAGTTTCTGTCACTTATAACTCAAAGGGACCCAAATAACTCTGAGGAGTAACCTATGAATTCACTGGCAGTTGATTTTTTGACCCAGAGATCCCCTCTCTGTTTCCATAGCCTCCAGTGTTTCCATTACTGGGTCCCTAATCCTGGTGTACAGGAATTATCTCTTCTCTTGTCTGTCTTCTCCCAAATACTGCAGCTACTTGAGGCCAGAAACCTGGCTTTTTCATTTCTGTGTCCTCTAAGTCTAGTCTAGAATTCAGAACATACAGTTCCTGGGATCCTACAATGTGGTAAGTCCCTTCTCAACATTAATGCTTCCCACCCCCTTCGGTATTGGGGATGGTAGGCATTGCCATCCCCAAGTTACAGGTCGGGAAACTGAGGCACATAGTAAACGTTTCTTAGGAACTGAATAGGTGACAGACTCCAGATTTCAACCCAGGCCTCTCCGACTTTAAAGCAGCATTTGCTAAACGCTTGTTGAATAAATGAATAACCCCACAGGCTGAGTTTGACATTGATCCTAATGACATTTTAGCTTTCGTTCTTTCCCACAGACCTTAGAGTTGGGGAGCCTTCAGATTCTGATTTTTCCAGAATGTACCGCCCGCGGAACCTGGAACATCTTGGGTAGCTGGTCCAAAACTGACCAGGGGTCTCCTTCTCATTTCTTCTTGCAGGAATTCAGTCTGCAGTCCCCTGGCCTGCTGTTCTGAATAGCCGCCCCCTGCCCTCAACTCTGGGGTGCCTTCCTAAAGTTTCATTGTGAAACTTGGTTTCATTGTGTTTTGGGAGGTCTTCTTCCGGAATCCTCAAGGTCTTAATGCTACATTCTCCCCATCAAGGGCCCAGAAGACCTCAGCCTCTTTTCTCTGTCCCCACTCTCAACATTCCCCTGTCCCGAGTCTCATGCTCTCGAGTCTTGTTGGATGTCTTCCTCCTTCAAGTTCCTCAGGACACACTGAACCTGCTTCAGTCCCCATATCAGGGTACATCGCCTCTCACACCAAAGTCTGCACATGTCCTGTCATCCACGTGAAGTTCTCCTCCTCACCCCAAAGCGCTTGACCCTTGTAACCCCTGCTCACCATGCAGAAGGCTGGCCAAATACATCTCCACAGGAAATTCCCTGGGTGACCCCACCCGGTACACCAGAATCCCCCGTTTTGTCCGCTCTTACTGTTCTGTACTTCTCTTTAATATCACCCAACACACCTGTAATGACCCACCTGTTGAGTGCCTGCACACCTCTAGATTGTGCATACCATGAGGACAAAGAGATGTCATGCTGCTTTCCAGCCATAGCCTCACCCTGGAATAAGCCTGACACACAATAAAACTCCACCAATACTTACTGACCTACTGAATGAATAACCTCAATGAATTTGTGCTCAGATTTGGAGGATTCTGATGGGTTGATGACCAGGCCCCTTCGGATTACAAACTCATTTGCACTCCTCTGAGCAGAGCCCACACGTCCTGTTTGTACAAAAATCTCTACGTAACCTTGGTTCTTTCTCCACTGAAAATCCATCCTCTCCATGCCTTTAAAAGAATAATAAGGATAAGAAAAGCAAAGATAATAATAACACATGCCTGTGACTGCCAGGTACTGTGCTAAGCACTTAGCACATTTCAGCCCATGTGATGTTCCCATAAACCCTAGAAGGTGGGCTACAGTTGTTAACTCCATTTTACAGACAAGGAGACTGAGACTCAGAAAGATTAAGTCAGTTATTCAAGGTCATGCAGCCGGTAAGCGATGGAGCCAGACAGTCTAACCCCAGAAAAACCTCATATAACCACTAAACTATATAATAATAACTTCCCAACATTTTTTACTGTGACTCATTGTAAAAAATACTTTTTATATCATGACGCAGTTCACACATATGCACTCACCCACAAAAGACTGAAACAAAAGTTTCATGAAGCAATACTTAGTTTTATTATGCGCTGTGCGTTCTATTTCCTTAAAATAAATGAGGGTCATGATCCAAGGCAGTTAATAGGCTATACATTCCAGTAGGTTAAAATTAGGTATGTACCACATATGAGTTTACAGTGCTGCTTTTTATTAGGGTTTAAATGGAAATACATACTTGGATGTACAGATTATCTCTTGAAAGATACGATGCAGGCAGAATAACAGCAGCCCCCTAAAGATATCCACAGAGGCTTTGAAAATGTTAGGTTATATGGCAAGGAGGAATGAAGGTTGCAGATGGAATTAAGGTTGGTAATCAGGTGACCTGAAGATTAGGAGATTATCCTGGGTTATCTAGGTGGGCTTAGTGTAATCACAAGGGTAACTGGAAGGATATATAGAAAACGGAGGTAAAAGAGAATGTCAGAGGGAGGCAACGTGAAGAAGACTCAAATGGCCAGGGCTGGCTTTGAAGATGGAAGCAGGTTATGAGCCCAGGAATGCAGGTGGACTCTACAGACTGGGAAAGAGAAGGAAATGGGTCCTTTGCCAGGATTCCACAAAGGGACACAGCTCCGATGACATCTTGATTTTAGTCGATGAGACCCATGTCAGACGTCTAACCTACACAACTAAAAAATAATAGTCCGGGCGCGGTGACTCATGCCTGTAATCCTAGCACTTTGGGAGGCTGAGGCACGTGGATTACCTGAGGTCAGGAGTTTGAGACCAGCCTGGCCAACATGGCGAAACCCCGTCCCTACTAAAAATACAAAAATTAACTGGGCATGGTGGCAGGTGCCCGTAATCCCAGCTACTTGGGAGGCTGAGGCAGGAGAATCACTTGAACCCAGGGAGTGGAGGTTGCAGTGAGCTGAGATCGTGCCACTGCACTTCAGCCTGGGCAAAAGAGCGAGATTCGTCTCAAAAAATAAATAAATAAAATCAACGTGGGTTTTTTTAAGCTGCTAAATTTGTGGCAGTTTGTTACAGCAACAACAAGAAAATAACAGATTCCCAAGAAACCGGTAACAATGTTGTCTCTGGGGAGAGGGAATAGTTACTTAGTTGGGAGACAGGGGTAGGATGATAGAGAATAAAAAGAGCTTACTATTTGAATTTTGAACCACATGAATGTATTATTTTTTAACATAAATAAAATGTTTTGAATGTTTGGGGGTTCCTTTTGGTTTTTTGTTTGTTTGTTTGTTTTTGTTTTTGTTTTTTAAGATGAAGTCTCACTCTGTCACCCAGGCTGGATTGCAGTTGTGCCATCTCAGCTCACTGCAACCTCCACACGCTGGGTTCAAGCAATTCTCCTGCCTCACCCTCCCTAGTAGCTGGGACTACAGGCACGCGCCACCATGCCCAGCTAATTTTTGTATTTTTATTAGAGACAGGGTCTCACCATGTTAGCCAGGCTGGTCACAAACTTCTGACCTCAAGCGATACTTCTGCCTCAGTCTCCCAAAGTGCTGGGATTACAGGGGTGAGCTACCATGCCCAGCCTAAGAAGCCATTTAAGACTTTTTTTCCCTAGTTGCACCTCCTCCACCATGAAATTTTAATACCACAGATATACTGTATCTCATTTTATGAAATTTACACTTGTGTTTTATACATAAAAAGAATGGTGTGTTTTTATGGCCCCAAGAACCAGCTTTTAACCCCTTGGGGGCCATACTCCTTTCTGGCCCCCCCCCCATACACTGAGTATGCACAATTGAGGTAAAAAAATCACATTCTTTTATGTCTGAAGTACAGATATACATTCAGTACCTAAAGAAATATGCAAAATATTGGTGGATTAATATTTCATGGTGGGAAGTGATTAACAAAAAAAGTCTAAAAAATCTCCTTAGGAGAGCAATAAATTTTAAAAGATTATAGAAGGTTGAGAAACTGTGATCTAAACAGGTGGTTTGGAATTGCCCAGTGGGGCCCACATAGGATCCGAAGTGTGGCAAGTGTCATGGCAGGGATGGGTAGTATCTTAGAGGGGCACTAGTGGGAAACACGGACCTTGTCTCCCACTAGCCCTGAACATAGCGGGTAACCCAGAACCACACTCTCACTAAAGCCGACACCTCAAAGTGGACCACTGACATGCTTATTTGAACAACTGAACATTTTTTTTAAAGAATTTGGAAATTTCACGTAAAATATGGACTTATGACTCTTGAAAAATTGGAAGACCTAATGACACTGGAGCCACATTTCTGCACATTAACAATTAACATAGCCAGGTATGGTGGCCCACACCTGTAATCCCAGCACTTTGGGAGGCTGAGGCAGAGGAGGCCAGGAGTTTGAAAACAGCCTGGCCAACATGATGAGACTCTATTAAAATATTTTAAAAATTAGCAGGGTGTGATGTCCCAACTACCAGGCAGACAGAGGTGAGAGGATCACTAGAGCCCAGAGTTGGAGGTTCCAGTGAGCCATCACACCATTGCACTCCAGCCTGGGTGACAGAGCAAGACTAAGGAAGAAAGAGAGAAAAGAAAGAAAGAAGGAAAGAAAGAAAGAAAAGAAAGAAAGAAAGAAAGAGAGA
>NW_012102643.1:1241112-1271173 GCF_000951045.1 Mandrillus leucophaeus | reverse complement strand
GGGAAGGCAAGGGAAGGGAGGGAAGGGAGGGAAGGGGAAACACCACCACCACCAAAACAATTGTGTAGGGTTGATTTGTGATTGCCCCATTCAGAAATGCGTAACCACTTTGGTTAGCCACAGACCCCCACCCTTCCTTATTGTTCCCTAGTACTGAACTCAGGTGTCAGTTTCATCCATCAGTTCATTACATTCCACTCTTTTTTCTGAGACTGGCATATTTCACTTATTTGCCTTCCCTGTCTGGCCCAGCGCTGAAGTGGAGAAGAAGGAAGGAACTATGGGATGGAATGCAATTTCTTTCCCATCCTTATATCTATTTATCAAGGAGTCTTCAACAAATGACAATAAAAACTTCATTGAACACTTGACTGTGCACCATGTACTGTACTAAGAACTGAGTTTGTTGTCTAGTCTAACTGTCCCCAGATCTCTCTGGAGTACACATACTCATCTTCATTTTCCTGATCAGCAACCCCAGACTCAGAAAGGTAAAGTAACTCACCCAAGGTCACACAGCAAGTGAGTGGCACACTTTAGTTATTATTTCTGTATAAAAACTACACCAAACTTAGTGACATAAAACAACCATTCCATTGTCTTCAAGTTTACTGTGAGTTGGGGATTCAGAAAGGACACAGCAGGGATGGCTTCTCTGTGCTCTGTAGTGTCTGGGACCTCACGTGAGAAGACTTGAAGGCTAGGGATGAGTTAACAGCAAGAATCTAAAAATCACTCACAAATCTGGCACCTGAACGAAGATGACTCTAACACTCACCTCAGCTGGGACTGCCAACCGACCAGAGCACCTACACATGGCCTCCTCAACTGGCCATGGCCTCTCCATGTGCTTGGGCTTCCTCAAAACATGGAAGCCTCAGGGCACTTCTTACATGATGGCTCAAACTCCAGCAAGAATGTTCCAGCAAACAAAGGCGAACAGCACTGCCTTTTCTAACCTAGCCTTGGAAGTCCCATAGTTCACTTCTGCCACCTTCTATTGGTTACGAGCAAGTCACCCAGATTCAAAAGAAGGGGACATAGACCCTAACTCTAGATGGAAGGAGGTTCCATTGCAGAAGAGCACACGGAATGGAAGATATTGTCGCAGTCATCCTGGACAATATGATCTGCCACAGGGCAGAACCAGGACACAAACTCAGGCAGATGGCTCCAGAGACACTGTTGTTAACCACTACCTACGCTCTATAGGTGGTTGTGAGAATTAAGTGAGATAACACATGCAAAGTGCTCAGGACAGGGAATGGCACATCATATAAATTCAATAAATGTTGCTTTCCTGATTTCATGCACTCTCTTTGCCTCTATACCTGTGCATAACCTTACCTGTGAAGTGCCTGGCTACATGCATCTGGAAACCTGGCATCCAGTGAGCTGACTCAGGAGAAAGACTGAACTCAGACTACCCCTCACCACAGCTCTGGATGAGAATTTCTCTGAGGACTCCGTGGAGGAGGCCTTGTCTCGCCCATGTGGCTTGGCCATGTCTCTAAAACCCAGGCAGGGCCAGAGACCTGTGCCCCAGCCCCAGCAGACAACCCAGGGGACTGAAGTTCAGAGTTGAAGAGTTCAAACCCTGCACAGTTCATGAATGTTCCTGGGCCCCAAAGAGTAACCGGAGAAATTGTTTGTATCAGTGAGGAATGACTTAACTCTTGGCAAATCCTAGAAAACAGCCTTTCTTCCTGTTTCTAGAGGCCTTCCAAAGAAAAGAAACAGTTTAGATTTTGCTCAGCTCTGTGGTTGACTACGGACTCCCACTCCGTGGGGGACCCGTGGGTGAGGTCCCAGCTCCTGGGAACAGGGGGAGGGAGCATTCAGGGAGTGCAAACCAAACTATTTGGTTCTCTGGCCAATGGGGCCTGTAAGTTGGCTTCAGAGACCACTGAGGGATGGGAGTGTCATCAACACTGATCCCAAAATCTCTCCTCTAAGCTTTACCTTCCATTCAAGCTGGGCTGGGTTCCTCTCTACCCCAATTCACCTCATCCCATTCCCTCCTACTACCTGCCCTTTGCAAGTGTTGAGCTGCCCTCCTGGAACACTTTCCTTCCCATGGCCAAACAAACTCATCTGTACTTTCAATACCCAGGTGGAGCTCTATCTCAACCATGAGAAACCTTCCCCGAAAACCACGGCTCAACAAAGTTTTATTTCTCTCCCTGAACTTGCTACACAATTTACTTCTTCGTTCATGAATGCAATAGGTCATTTTTAGGGAAGGCGTTCTCCAGGCCTTTGGCCTCATTACTCGCTTGACGCTCTTAAAAATTATAAAGTACCTCAAAGAGTTTTTGTTTATGTGGCTTCTATCTGTTGCTTTTTACCATATTAGGAATTTACCCTGAGAAATTTTAAAACTATTTATTCCTTCATTCACGTGAAAAGAACAAGAACAAACCCATTACATGTTAATATCGGGAGATGACATCATCACACGTCATGAAGCCTCTGGAAAACCCCACTGCACACTTGTGAGAGATGAGAGTTTGAAAAGGCAAATCATATCTTGTGTCATACCAAAACAAAAATAGTTTTGATCTGGTGGATTCCCTGAAGGGTCACCACAACATGTTTTGAGAATTACTATCTTAGGCTATTTAGAGGCACCAGGTTTTCTCTGTCTCTCTCTCATCTCTATCTCTTTCTCTCCCTTTTTCAGTAACTTACTATCTCTGTCTCTATCTCTATCTTCGTCTGTCTCCACACAAGCCTTCTTCTCTTTCATCCACCATTGGCTTTTTGGTATAACTTTAGTATTTACTTTACTGGTACTTGTTAACATTTTTAAAAATTAAATAGATAAGGATAGGAAATGAAAAGAAATTAGGAGGTCAAGGCAGGAAGTCTTGAGCCCAGGAGTTCAAGACCAGCCTGGGCAACATAGTAAGACCCTGTCTTTACAAAACAGAAAACAAAAATTTGGCAAGATGTGGCAGTGGCGTATGCCTGTAGTGCCAGCTACCCAGGAGGCTGAAGTGAGAGCACTGCTTGAGCCTGGTAGGTCGAGATTGCAGTGAGCCATGATTGTACCACTGCACTCCAGCCTAGGCAAAAGAGTGAAACCCCGTCTCTAAAAAACATAAAGAAAAAAAAGAAAGAAAGGAAGGGAACAATCAGTGTGCAAAGCACAGACTCTTAGTAAAGACTGTGCATATCACAATAAATCTTTTTGTTATACATTGTTCCAGATACAGAGAAGGATGTAGATATAGGTGTAGATATAAATAATAATGTGAATGTGGGAATGTATTTGTTATTATAGGCTGTGGTCAGAAGATTTTGAAAACAGTATAATAGAAGACCGTTTTTGGAGATTTCTCAGGGTAAGGCAAAGTTTAGCAAAATGTGGGGCATTTTCTCCTAGTGGTATGGGAAACAATGTTTTGGTTGCATACTGCATATGCATATGATATTAAACAACAATAGTATATTAACATTAACATTAAATAACATTAATAATCCCTGTTCAGTTGTCATTCAGCTACTCTGATTCCATCCAGGAGGAAATCTCACTTGGTGAATAGGGTCTCTTTAACATTCTCTAATATTTGCTAATCTCCCTTGGTAATCGGGACAAAGTCTGAAGTTCAGAACTCTCAGCAGTCAGCAATGTCTCGGTGGGCTCCAAAAACACTGTTTTGGATTCATATATATATATATACACACACACACACATACATATACACACGTATATATATATAAATCCAAATACATATGATATCCAAATTCATATATATTGGATTTAGATATAATATATATTTGATATGTATACTCATATATGAATTAAAATATATGTTTGATATGTAAATTCAAATGCATATACACATATATAAAAATACTGTTTTGGATTCATATATATGAATATATATATTTTCTTAAGTATTATATATACATATTTGTGAATATATATATATATGAATCCAAAACAGTGTTTTTTTATGTGTCTGTATATATACATACATGTATTTATGGGTTCATATATATGAATAAGAATATGGATTATAAGAATATGGAATAAGAATATAGATTCATATATATGAATTAATATGAATGAATTAATATGAATATGGATTCATATAGATGAATAAATATATATTTATACATATGTACGTATATAAAATGTTACAGTTGCTATTTATGTGTGGCAATGATGCTACGTTTTCATCATTTTAAATGGAGACATAACATTTCTTATTTAAGTAAGTTTATTGCAATAATCAAATGAGTTGCTGTAAAGAAATACGAAAATAATATCACAGGTGGTGTGTATATCTGTCAAAAAGGGTGAGATGAAGGTAGTTCCCAAGGGGTTAAGTTCCGGAAATACTTGTGTTCTGGAATGAACACTCAATGGAGTCAGGCAAATGTGGATTCAAATTGCCGCTCTGCCACCCATTGTCTTTGTGACCTTGGGCAAGTGACTCAGCCCGTGTTGAGGACTCACTGCTCCTTTGGGCTCTGAGAGTTTTCAAGGATCAAAGACATCTGAGGTAACACCAAATGACCTCAGGAGAAAGAGCCCAATAGCTCTGTCCCATACTCTCTGCAAATAAACATTTTGTGGGCATTATCTCATTTTAGGCTCACAACAGTCTTGAAATAAGGACCTTTTTTTTTTTTTCTACAGACGAGAAAGAAAGGCTGAGAGAAAGGGCAATGACCTGGTCTTCCTCTTAATAAATGTCAACTTCTTTTTTTTTTGAGATAGGGTCTCACTTTCCATATTTGGAAAGTGCAGGAGCAGGGATTTGAACCCAAGTCCATCTCGGTGTGAATCTATTTTGTTTCTGGCTGCATTTGCCCATCTTCATGGGGACAGGAAGGGAAGCAGTGGCCACTCAGCCACCACTCCCATCATCTCACCTCCTCTTTCTACCTCCTCTGCTGATGCTACTAAGCATGGTAGGAAAAGTTGAGATTGTTTTAATTACTCATGTTTTAGCCATAATTTATTTTCGCTAGCTTTGTAATTTACACATGGGAAAAAAGCAGGTTTCCCCTGCTAAGTCCAAGACGCTAAGAAGATCAATGAAGTCATTGTCATTGAGTTAAATATTAAGAAGCTGATTTGTCAATTCAAACTTAAGTTTGCATTTACAAAATATACCGTTGAATTAAATTTTATGAGGACAAGTTGTAGAATATGCATAATTCTTTCCCGATAGAAAAAATCCATCTACCCAGCTTATATTTATATTTTAGTTTTCAAAGTCTGACTTGTAAACACTCAACAGTTTTCACCCATATTTCGATAATCAAATGTAATGGTTGGCACAGGGCTTTGTAGTTTGAAATACTTGGGTCAACAATTCTACATTTCTTTCTCTCAATGTGCTATTAAAATGAGAGGCTTCTGATTATAAATTTACTTTCATTCAAGACTGAATTGAACAATTTCATAATTTTAATTGTTCCCAACTGATCAATAGTCTTACTTCCAAATTCGAATTCCCCCAAGGGACAATCATCATGGGGCATAGCTTTTATGCAGGGTCATCTTTTGGGGGAGGAGCATCCAGGCAGAGGGGACAGCAAGGATGAGGATCTAGAGATGAGAGTGACCCTCCCTAAGTGTCTGAGGGGCAGCAAGGAGGGAGCAGAACGAGATGAGGTCAGGGAGGTGACAGGAGTAGGGAAAGAAAGATCACTCGAGGCTCATTCTCCATTGTCAGGACTCTGGATTTTTATTCTGAATAAGACCAGAAGCAGTTGGGGGGTTCTGGGAAAAGAAACAGCATATTCTGTCTTATGTTGAATAACATCACTCAGAAAGCTGAGTTGAAAATGGATAATAGTGGGGGAAGAGTGAGGATTGTATCCAATAAGCCATGTGAGCAATTATGCTGGCTTGGGTCGGGGTGGGGGTCCTGGGAGTGGTAAGAAGGCCAGGATTGGATGTTGGATGGTGGATTAAAGTGATGTGAATGTGGGGAAAAGGGAGGAGCCAAGAATGATGGCAAAGTGTTTAGTCTGAGTCACTGAAAGAAAGAGTTGGCATTTATTAAGAGAAAGACCAAGGGAGGGGTGTGTGTGTGTGTGTGCACGTGTGTGTGTATGTGTGAAAGTGTGTGTGTATGTGACTGTGTGTACAAGTATGCATGTGTGAGTGAGAGAGAGAGAGAGAGAGAGTGTGTGTGTGTGTGTGTGTGTGTGTGTGTGACCATGAGTTAACTTGGGCTGTGTGGAGTTTGAAATGCCCATTTAGACACCCAATGGGAGATGTTAACTAGATGACATGGACGCAGTACAGAATGCAGGGATAATAAACCCTGAGAGCTGTTGTAGTAGAAATTATATTCAAAGTTCCAAAAGTGATTGCTGAATGACTGAAGGTTGCTGAAGGAAGGAAAACTTTTCACTAAAAGCCAGTTTGAACATTAACACGTTAGAGCTTCTCAAGAAATTAAAAGAGGCCAGGTGCAGTGGCTCACGCCTGTAATCCCAACATTTTGGGAGGCCGAGGCAGGTGGATCACTTGAGGTAAGGAGTTTGAGACCAGCCTGGGCAACATGGCAAAACCCCAGCTCTACAAAAAATACAGAAATTAGCTGGGTGGGGTGGGGCACATGCCTGTAATCCCAGCTACTCCGGAGGCTGAAGCAGGAGAATAGCTTGGACCTGGGAGGCGGAGTTTGCAGTGAGTGCACTCCAGCCTGGGTAACAGAGCAACACTCTGTCTGAAAAGGAAAGAAAAAAAAAAAAAAGAAAAGAAAAGAAGGAAGGGAAGGAAGGGAAGGAAGGAAGAAATTAAAGGGGTCTTCTCAGGCCAGGCAAAGAAAAAGTGGAGCCCAGAGGGTATCACCCCACTGGGACCTAGCCTGAGAGCAGGGATTGTGCACAGGCATCTAAGCCAGGGCAAACCACCTGGTCTGGCTACAAAATTACACCTGATATGTCTTTCAGAACTGTAACCCAGTCACAAGCCTCTGCCTCTTCTTTAAAGTATTTTCCCCTGACTCTGCCTGCTTCCTGCTTTTATGTTTCTCTCTACCTCTTTGTTGCAGGGGGCCCCAGTGAAAAGAGCTCACCTCACCTGTCTTGATAGATTGCTTAATGAGTACACATCCCTCCCATCCAGTAGGCACGCCCCTTTGCGAGGTGACCCTGAGGCTCCTCCCCTCCAGAGGTGGGTTCTGTTCCTCCAACCTTTTGATTCTGGGCTTGATCTTGTGACTTGATTTAACCAATATTATGTGGTAGAAATGCCAGTGTGTGAGTTCCAGAGCTTAAGTCTTTAAGAGGTTTGAAGTTTATGCCTTCACCTTCTTGGAAACTCCAGACTACCACAGAAGGCAGCTGGTGCAGCCTCCTGGGGGATGAGACACTCTGTGGAGGAGAATGGAAGCAACCTCTAGTCAACAACCAGCCAGACATAAGAGGGAGGCTATCAGGGCATTTTCAGCCCCAGTCAGTCTCCCAGCTTTGTGCAGCTACATGAGTGAACCTCAGCAAAACCAGCAGAGAAACTACCCAGCCAACCTTTAGAATCACGAGAAAGAAGAAATCATTGTTTTGTGATTTGTACACAATGACAGATAATGGATATACCTTTCTTAGCCTCATGTTCCTCATCTGTGAAATGGGAATAGCAGTCCCCAACTAGTAGAGTTATTTTGCATACTAACCAATTTACTAGATGTGAACGTACTTGCAATCTATAAAAAAAATTGCATGTGTTTATTGTTAATAGGCCTAAATATATTGGGTAAAATAAAATCTGGGCCCCTGGAAAGGTGATCTGACAGTATTTTGGCACAGTTAACACAAATAGAGTGTTTGGGCACAGACCAGGCACTGTTCTAAGTTCTGTAATTGTGCTAATTCATTTAACACTCATCATGGCTGGGAGCAGTTGTTCATACCTGCAATCCCAACACTTTGGGAGGCCAAGGCAGGAGGATCTCTTGAGTCCACGAGTTCAAGACCAGCCCGGGAAACAAAGCAAGACTCTGCCTCTGTGAAAAATAAAATGTGAGCCAGGCATGATGGTGGGCACCTGTAATCCCAGTCTGTCAGGAGGCTGAGTTGTAAGGATCAGTTGAACCTAGGAGATCGAGGCTGCAGTGAGCTAAAATAAGCCTGATTGATAAAACTAGACACTGTCTCTGAAAAAAGAAAGAAAGAAAGAAAGAAAGAAAGAAAGAAAGAAAAAAAGAAACCCACTCATCATAAGCAAGTGTACAAGGTTGGAACCAAGTTTTACAAATGAGGAAACTGAGTCCTAGAGAGGTTGAGAACTTTTCAAATGTCATTCAGCTAAGAAATGATGGAGCTGGGATCCAAGCCCAGGTGACCTGGCTCCTGAGCCCTGGTTCCCATGAGATAATGGCAGGCATACACGACCAGGTGCAGTGGCTCATGCCTGTAATCCCAACACTTTGGGAGGCCAAGGCGGGAGGATCATTTGAGGTCAGGAGTTCGAGACCAGCCTGGCCAACATGGTGAGACCCAGTCTCTACTAAAAATACAAAAATTAGCCAGGCGTGGTGGCAGGCGCCTGTAATCCCAGCTACTTGGGAGACTGAGGCGGGAGAATTGCTTGAACTCAAGAGGCAGAGGTGGCAGTAACCCGAGATCACACCACTGCACTCCAGCCTGGGCGACAGAGTGAGACTCCATTTCAAAAAAAAAAAAAAAAAAAAGAAGACAGGCACATCCAAAGAGACACCTCGGACAGCTGGACATTGCAGAAAAAGCTGTACCCTGCTTTAATGTGAGAGAGGGTTTCCATGTGGTTGTTATTTGGTGGTGGCTGGAGATGGAACCAAGGTCAGTTGTCTCTGGAAGGTTGGCTGCGTCAGATACTGACTTCTGTCCTTCCTGCATTCCTTTACCTTTCCCTTCTGTTCAACTGGGGATCAGGCTTTGTGGGCCGTTGTTTCTGGAGACTTTTGTGTCAGGGCTTCCCGGCTTCTATTTCCCAAAGCCATAGTCCATTTGCAGAAGACTGGGATTTTCCTACAATAAAAAGAAATTTCCCTGAATTGGATACAGAGAAGTGAGTTCTGTGGGTTCTGGAGCCCCAAAGCAGGCAGGGCTAGGGGGTGCGGTTGTTACTCCCTGTTCTCTGGCAGGACATATTAGGGCTCATTGCAGGCTGCACCCCACCACCTTGCCCCAGTCACTTTAGTTTCCTGTCTCAGCCACGGTTTCCTGCCCCAGGCATGGAAGGGGACATCAGAACCACCGCATCTGAAGGGGCCCTGTGGACTGGGACAATGGGCTTCTCCTGGGTCACCAGTGAGTACCATTGACTGGTACTCCCTAAAACTGCAGAACTGAAAATCTTGGTACAGCCCAAAATGAGGGGCCCAATGAGCCCCAACCATGACAGTGGTTCAGGGCTCAGACTGGTAAAAAGGTAGATTTAGTACAGCATTTCCAAATTTCAGTCGTTTGCAAATTCCCTGCAGGTAGAGTGGCCAGATAAATGCAGAATACCCAGCTGTTCAGCCTGTCTTTTCTCCTGACCACCCCCACCTTTCCAATATTTTGGACATTCTTATACTAAAAAATTATTTGTTGTTTCTCTTCTATTCAGATTTAACAGGGTGTTTTGTATTTTTTATTTGCTAAGTCTGGCAGCCCTAGCTTCAAGATTTTTACCATAACCACACACTACCTCATATACTTGAGACTTTATGAGAACAAACCAACTGTTCTAACATTTAGTTCATATTTTCTTTAAATCCATATGACTTTTTCATTTAGGTAAAGTTATTTTTAAGGGAATTTGATTCCACTAATAAAAATGGAAAACTGGCATTAATTGCCTTAAACAGAAGTTACTGTAAAAATGATATTTGTTCAGAGCCAAGCAATGTTTTGAAGCTCTAGCTATGTTCTTTTGCCTCCCTGAGGCCCACCCTCTCTCTTACAAAAAGATGGGAGTGTTAGAGAAATGCTAAAGAGAGGCTAGCAGTCTAGGCAGACTTTTTATTTGAAGGACTGAAGGAGGATGGAAATGGAAGGAATTTCTGTCTGTGTGAGTCAATGCTATATAACCTCAGGTCCATGTACTGCTCTCACCTAAGTCTTTTTCACTTTTTATTTTTTAATTTTTAATATAAAGAGAGAGTCTTGCTGTCCTGCCCAGGCTGGTCTCAAACTCCTGGCCTTAAGTGATCCTCCTACCTTGGCCTCTAAAATCATTTTAGCATGCTATGTTTTAGGACACCCTGATTTACAGAACATAAAGGAATGTGGCATTTGTTGTTCACCTCAGTTTGCGACTGGAGATTTATATCAAAGTTCAAAATTGATAAAAAGAAATATCTGCACTAGACTTCATTCTGGGCATCTCACCCACATACCCACATGACCCCACTTATTTCTCCTGACCAACTTAGCAAAAAAGTCCTTTCATTTCCCCGACCCTTTATTTATTTATTTATTTAGAATGCAGCAATAGAGACATCACTTCCCGTCAGGAGCGCAATCTGTGTTCTCAAGAACTTTGCTTATGTTGATCTCTCTGTACATACCCACCCTCCTCCCAAGCTCCAGAGATAGAGGTTAAGAAGGAAGCATCCAAAGGAAGCCTTTGGGGCTGTCTTGCCCGTCTGTCCTCCTGAACCTTCATGCTGCAGCCCTGCTCCCAGGTTATACTTGGGAAACTCAAATAACCTAATTTCAAGGCAATAAAAGTTTCCAAATTTCCCAGAGGACAGAAGATTTTACCCTGAGTGTTACCCACAATTTGTAATAACTTTTCCTTTGAATTGCCCCGAATTCTTCTCTGTCCTAACAAGTCAGTAAGATCTGGCTTGAAGTGCTAGTCCATGTTCCGCCTTTTGATCTGCCTTCTGCTTAGATGGGTGTGTTACCTGAAAGACAATTTATTGAGCTGTACCCTTATGATCTGGGTACCATTCCGTATATTTTGACAAAAAGTCTTGAAGATTAAAAAATATCACTCTGTGTTTATACCTAAAAGGATTGAAAGGAAAGATTCCAGCAGATGCTGGTATACCCATGTTACTACAGCATTACTTAAAAGAGACAAAAGATGGAGACAACCAAAAGGGCTATGGAACACTGAATGGATGTTTACAATGTAGCATGCACAGACACTAGAATGTTCTTGAGCCTTCCTTACTAAGGAACTAAATTCTGGTACAGGCTACATTATGAATGAACCTTGAAGATATTATGTTAAGCCAGACACAAAAAG
The DNA here is from genome assembly GCF_000951045.1 of Mandrillus leucophaeus. Taxonomy (NCBI): domain Eukaryota; kingdom Metazoa; phylum Chordata; class Mammalia; order Primates; family Cercopithecidae; genus Mandrillus; species Mandrillus leucophaeus. Next base: position 1,259,976 of record NW_012102643.1, on the reverse strand, counting down.
ACAAATATAGTGTGATTCCCCTTATATGAGGTACGTAGAATAGTCAAATTCATAGAGACAGAAAGTAGGGTGGCAGTTACCAGGAGCTGGGGAAGAGGAAAATGAGGAGTTTTTACTTAATAATTATGGAGTTTCAGTTTGGGAAGATGAAAAAGTTCTGAAGATGGATAGTAGTGATGGTTGTACAACAATGTGGATATACTTAATACCGCTGAATTCTACATTGAAAAATTGCTAAAATGGCAATTTTATATATGTGTGTGTGTGTGTGTGTGTGTGTGTGTGTATATATATATACACCTTTTTTTTTTTTTGATACAGAGTCTTGCTCTGTCGCCCAGGCTGGAGTACAATGGTGCAATCTCGGCTCATTGCAACCTCTGCCTCCCAGGTTCAAGTGATTCTCCTGCCTCAGCCTCCTGAGTAGCCGGGATTACAGGCATGCACCACCAAGCTGGGTTAATTTTTGTATTTTTAGTAGAGACGGGGTTTCACCATGTTGGCCAGGCTGGTCTCGAACTCCTGACTTCAAGTGATCTGCCCAACTTGGCTTCCCAAAGTGCTGGGATTACAGGTGTGAACCACTGCGCCTGGCCTATTATATATATTTTACCATAATAAAAAATGCTAAAAACAACAACACAAAAAAGAGCTGGCTGATCTCTCAGAAGGGCTGGGTTTCAGTGTCTTGTAAACACCATTCAAATCAGAGATGTTCTGATTTTGATCTGTTTTTAAAATATTCAATCAACTAACTTTTTAATTTAGAGTTTTGTTTATTGTTAGAACAACTTTAGAACAACTCCCCATCTTTCAGAAAGAAAAGCGCATCTTTAATCTATTTGCTTAAACATATACATATATCCTTCTAGTCCTGTTTAAGCATTAGCAGTGTTATGTTATTGTTATGGGGGTAGAGGGATACAATATACTTACAGTTTTGGAGTTCGCTTTTTTACGTTTCATAAAATATTGGATGTACCAGGGGTCAGCAAGCTTTTCCTGTGGAGGGCCAAATGGTAAATATTGGAGACTTTGCAGGCTACATGGTTTCTGTTGCACTGGTTGTCTGTCACTGTAGCACAACAGCTTCCAGAGATGGTACATTAATGAATGGGTGTGTCTGTGGACAAAGGAAAATTCTTTTTTTATTTTTATTTTATTTTATTTTTTGAGACAGAGTCTTGCTCTGTTGCCCAGGGTGGAGTGCAGTGGCGCAATCTTGGCTCACTGCAAGCTCCGCCTCCCGGGTTCACTCCATTCTCCTGCCTCAGCCTCCTGAGTAGCTGGGACTACAAGCACCTGCCACCACGCCCGTAATTTTTTTTTTTTTTTTTTGTATTTTTAGTAGAGACGGGGTTTCACTGTGTTAGCCAGGATGGTCTCGATCCCGTGACCTTGTGATCCGCCCGCCTCGGCCTCCCAAAGTGCTGGGATTACAGGCATGAGCCACCACGCCCGGCCGACAAAGGAAAATTCTTACAAAAACAGTGGCCCAGGGTCACTGTTTGTAGGCCTCTGGTATCCTGTACCTTTATGCAACATAGCCCTGTGGTGAGGGGCTGACGGCTTGGTATCAGGGGAGCCTGGGTTCCAAGTTTGGACATTCCAGCACTAGTTGTAGGGTCTATTTGTGCAAATTGTAGAACATCTCTCTGCCTCAGTTTCCTCATCTGTATAATAGGACTAATAATAACCAGATCCCAGTGTTGGGATTAGATGAACTAAAGTGTGTAACAAACACAGCCCAGGTCCTGTGCATGGCAGAATCTGTAAAAACAGTGGATGCTACGTTACTTGCTATCATGAGCCAAGCTTCTTGTTTGTCTTTCATTTCTGCATGTTAGTCCATTGAGTAAATACACTTTAATCTACTTCATTATTTCTCCCAGACTGTCTACTTTATAAATCATTCAACACCCTTGAAGCACCGAGGATTAAGAAAAGAAGCTGATTTTCATTTTTGGACTGTCTGAATAAATGTGTGCATGTGTTTGGGGAGGGGAGGGTGTTTAAAGACATAATCAACAGTGAAATACTTGCTTGGGAAGAATTTTTCTCCCCTCCCGCAACCAAGAAGCCTACTCAAAGACATGAACGTATTTCAGAATTCATTGAGAGCTGAGCTGGGTTAGGTAAGCTCTTCGCTGAAGGGAAGAGAAACTTAAAATTGCAACGGTGCACCTCTAAACAAAACAAAGGGATTCGTTGCAGGGAAGTCAAGGGTGTTTTATGGAATGTAAAATCCAAAAATGCAGCCCAGTCTTAGCAGGTACAGGATAATGAATGAAAAGTGATTGCGGTCACGTGAGGTCAGGAGTTCAAGACCAGCCTGGCCGACATGGCGAAACCCCCACTCTACAAAAACACAAAAATTAGTCAGGCATGATGGCGGGTGCCTATAATCCCAGCTAAGTGGGGGAATCACTTGAACCCAGGAGGCAGAGGTTGCAGTGAGCCGAGATAGCGCCATTGCACTCCAGCCTGGGCAACAGAGCGAGCTTCCGTCTCAAAAAAAAAAAAAAAAAAAAGAGTGATTGGGGCAAGAGGTCAAGTTTCCACTGGGCCAAGACAATGGTATCTCTCATTTTCGTACCACACAGTCTCTCCTGTCTGCAATTCCCTGCAGAAACAGGTTGATAGAGTTTGGCTATTTGTCCCTGCCCAAATCTCATGTTGAATTTTAATCCCCAGTGGGGGAGGTGGGGCCTGGTAGGAGGCATTTGGGCCTTGGGGGTGGATTTCTCATGGCTTGGTGATGACTTCGTGATAGTGAGTTCTCATGGGATCTGGTCATTGAAAAGTGTCTTGCACCTCCTCCCAACTCTTTCTCTGGCTCCTTCGTTTACCATGTAACATGCCTTCTTCTCCTTTGCCTTTTGCTATGATTGGAGGCTTCCTGAGGCCTCCCAGAAGCAGATGCTGCTATGCATCTGCAGCATCACTGTTCCTGCAGAACTGCCAGCCAGTTAAACCTGTTTTTTTGTGTGTGAATTGCCCAGTCTCAGGTATTTCTTTGTAGCAATGCAAGAATGGTCTAATACTCAGGTACCTTTTAATCTCACCCTTTAAATCTTGTTCTGTGTGCAGCCTCCTTCCTTGGATCCCCACCTTGAAACTTATTGTCACATGGTGATGGTAAGCACTCCCTTGACTGAGAGGAGGAAAGAAAAGTAGGCATTTGTTTGTGTCTTAAATTCTCACCTTGGCTATTGGCTAGGAGATGGGGGTTTTGGCCAGGAGATGTGGGGATTGCATCAGACAGAGGTAGGGGAGCCTGAGGAAAGAGGAGTTCTCCACACTTTGATCATCACTGAAGGCTCCGGATCCTTCTCTCTGGCTGATTTGACCACCCCCAGGAGCAGTGACATGGAAGTGAACTTGGAGTGGCAAGTTGGTGAGACCAAGGGTGGCCTTGGCTTCCTGCTTTCCCCTGCTATTCCTGGTTCCTGCGTGGTAAGGATACCACCTGACAGTTCACATGGCTTCAGAAGGTGGGACTCAGAAGACGGCTAAATTGAAATCTAGTACTGTCTAGCATGGGGCCTGCATTAGTCCGTTCTCACACTGCTATAAAGAAATACCTGAGACCGAGTAATATATAAAGAAAAGAGGTTTAATTGGCTCACAGTTCTGTAGTTTATAGAGGAAGCATGATGCTGGTATCTGCTCGGCTTCTGGGGAGGCCTCAGGAAGCTTACCGTGATAGTGGAAGGTGAAGGGAAAGCAGGCATATCTTACATGGCTGGAGCAGGAGAGAAGGGGGAGGTGCTACACACTTTTAAACAACCAGATCTCACGAGAACTCACTCACAATCATGAGAACAGCACCAAGAGGGAAATCCAGGCTTGTGATCCAATCACCTCCCACCAGGCCCCACCTTCAACACTGGGGATTACAATTCAATGTGAGATTTGGATGTGACACAGATCCAAACCATATGAGGGCCTGTGGCAGTGGGTACAGCATAACCCTTTGCAGAACATGTGGTGAAAGATGGACTGCCCAGGCCAGAGGCTGGTGGACGGTGTGGCAGTCACTTGCGGGGAGGGAGTTCGCTCAAAGAGTCCCAAAGCTAAGGAGAGAGGGAGCCAGTGGTCGAGTTCTGGCTGAGCTAAAGAGCAGAAGTCCAGTTAGCCATCAGCTTCCACCACAGAGGAGAGCAGCAACTCAAGGATCCATGATAGCAGAACAAGCTACAGGTGCAAAGATACCTTCCCTCCAGGCCACCCAGGTTGCCTGGGCTCACCCACCCTCAAACCCCTGGAGGTCATCTTGGCAGAGCAGACACAGAAATAAGAGACCTAATTGACCCACCGGCTGAGCATCACCTGGAAGAACTATTTGAATCACTAGATTAGACTCGTTTTTAAAGATAGTTTTTTTTAAAAGAAACTTCTTTAATGTAAGAGTGAAAGGGTCAGTACGTTTTCCCATAAAGGGCCAAATTGTAAATGTTTTATGCTTTCCCGACTACAGGGTTTCTGTTGTGAAGACTCAGTGGTGCAAAAGCAGCTATAGACATTTATAAACAAATGAGTATGTTCTAATAAGTCTTTTTCAGCAGTGAAATTTGAATTTCATATTCTGTTTATGCATCATGAAATGTCTTTTTATTTTTTTCAAACATTTCAAAATGTAAAAACCATTGTTAGCTCGTGAGTTGTACAAACACGGGCTACAGGCTGGATTTGGCCAATGAACTACAGTTTGCTGGCCCCTACAATATTTGATTCATACAAAAATTATGTCAGATATGCTATAAGTCGCAATAATAAATCAAAAACCTGTGAACCCAGCACCTAACTTAAATTCCCAAATATTAATACCATTGACTCCATCCTCTCTCTCCCATTGCTCTGCCTCCCCCAACACCCTGTCCCAAGGGGACCACGATTCTCAATTTTGTGCTTTCAGTTCAGCTTTTTCTTTTATAATTTGTCAAATACATATGCATCCCTAAGCAATATTTGGTAAAATTTTGCTTTTGTGGGGGCTTTGTAAAAATGATATCATATTATACACAATTTAAAGAGACAAGTGCTTTTTAAAGTCAACATCATATGTCTAAGATTTCTCCATGTTGTTACATGCAGCTGTGGTTCATTAATTCTCACTAGACAAAGTTTTCAAGGTGAGTCCACAGGTACGCTGCCTCTGAGGGTACTGCTAAAGGGAATAAGCTTTCTGAACAGGATTGGAAGCCACACGCCACTCCCCCAGCACCACCCGCCCCGCCCTGCCACCACTGCTGGTGCTATTGATGGTGCCACTGTCATACTGTCAGAAGCATCGCCAGGAGCTGGAGAAATGGCTTCTCCTCTCTTGCACCTTCCATTGTCCCACCCGCGTCTCCCATTGGTAGAACCGACAGAATGTCAGTGCACGGGTATCTGGGAAATGTAGTTGGCAGCTTTCCAAAAGCCCTAGCAGTAAAGAAGAGTTGAGTGTGGGTAAGTAGAGCTGAGAGGCAACCTACATTATCCAGCTCACTCACTGTTGTCATTCCTAGGGATTCTTGAAGCCTGTTGTTTATTTCATGCTTAGGGAACATTGTGACCCTTTGATTGGAAAAGTTATGCTGCTGAATGCCATGAAATAGCACGAACATCGAGTAGAAACAGTAGGGAAAGGTGGCTATATGCCTCTCTGCCTTTCCTAACACACAAAATGAAAGGAGCAAATCCTGGTTCTTCCCTCATTGGGCCATGGAGAAGTGGTGGGGCTGATCGGAAGGTTATAGCTGTGAAGTCTCCAGCTTTTCACTTTGAAAGGACACAGCCCTGTCTTCCAGCAAATGTTTACTGAGCACTTGGATATCTGATGCAGAGAAAGTAGTAATGCTTGAAAAGTCAAATATCTGGTCCATGCCTTCAGAGAGATTACAATCTAATTGAAGAGATAAGTTATTCACTCACGGAACAATTGGAGAACAAAGAATTTAGGGTAATAGACACCAAAGGTGGTGAGCATGTGGCACAACTCTCCACTCCCAGACCCATAGCAGGCATTACTAATCAATCAGAGCTTTTTTTCTTTCTTGATGAATCTGGATTCAATCACAGAATTCTTAACACAGTGATTCAGACATTTACTCTTAATTTCTCAAAACTGATAGATGTAGCCCACTATAGAGAGGTTCAGTAATTTTTGTTAACTAATTGGTCTAATCAGTGAAAATTACTAACCTTCTATGCACCATTTACAGACTATGCACCATTTACAGACACAGACACAGTGGCAATTACCACAGGAAGACTTGTGCTTGTGGCTCAGAGTCTAGGCAGAGAATCAAAGAAGCAAACAGAAAACGACAATGCAGTGGTTTAAATGCTAATATGTGGAAAATAGAGGGTTCTGTGAATGCACAGAGGAGGGACGCAACCCCGATTTGGGAATCAGGGAGGACCCTAGGCTGATACCTGAAGGATAAACAAAAGTTAACCAAATAAAAGGGAAAGTGTATTCTTGAGGAACCTTTTAGTTGCAATTGACAGAAACCTAGCTCAAGTTGCCTTAAACAAACAGAGAAATACACATGAGTTCATGTAACTGAAATACATTGGCTCATGTAACTGGAAAGTCCCAGAGTTGTTTGCTTCAGGAATGGCTGGATCTAGGTACTTGAGTGATGTCATTAGGAATCCATCTCTATCTCTTGAGTCTGCATGCCTCTCTACAGCTTCATTTTCAATCAGCGTGCACATTCATGGTGGCAAAGACATTCCTGTGCAGCTCCAGGCTGACATCCTGTCTGCTTAAAACCTCCATAGAAAGGCACCTCACGGCCGGGTGCGGTGGCTCAAGCCTGTAATCCCAGCACTTTGGGAGGCCGAGACGGGCGGATCACGAGGTCCAGAGATCGAGACCATCCTGGCTAACACGGTGAAACCCCGTCTCTACTAAAAAAAAAAAAAAAAAAAAAAAAAAAAAAAAACTAGCTGGGCGAGGTGGCAGGCGCCTGTAGTCCCAGCTACTCGGGAGTCTGAGGCAGGAGAATGGCGTGAACCCGGGAGTCGGAGCTTGCAGTGAGCTGAGATCACGCCACTGCACTCCAGCCTGGGCGACAGAGCAAGACTCTGTCTAAAAAAAAAAAAAAAAAAAGAAAGAAAGGCACCTCACAATAGTGCCAGAGAAAGTCCTGAGGTTGACTCTACTTTGTCCAGGCTTGATCCTGTTCCATCCTGTAGCTTGGTCATACCTACCCACAGTATGCGGATAGAGGAGATTCCCAAGGAGACTGAGGTGCTTTTACCAGGAAAAGAGGTAACTATGCCAGGCCAGGAAAAGGGAGATGAAAAAACTTGATCTCTGCTTGGAAGAAGGAAGCAAAGGAGAGTTCCAGGCAGATAAGCTGTGATGCATCCGAGGAAAAGTTCAGGATGTGATGTGCAGCATCTGAGTGTGGAGTTGAGAGATGACTCTGGAAGGTGGCAGGAGGCAGGTCAGATGGGGCCTCTTAACCACGTTGGGGATCAGCCTTTATCCCAAGCACGGTGAGAAGCCATTTCAGGGATTTAAGGAGACTGAAAATTCTAAATCGCCTTCACTTTTGATGAGTTAACAGCATTATGGGAAGTGGGGAGAGAGGGAAGAAGCATTACTTTTCAAGATCAGTCCTTAAAATAACCCCTGTCAAAGCAAACCATGTAATTTGGCAATCACGGTTTCCATTGAAACTCATTCAGGTAATACGTGCTCCTCCAATTAGTGTAACAGCCCAGAGACGCTTTTCCAGGACAAGATGGCCTTTGAGTCATCATGTTCTTTGCTGCAATTCACTCAAGTGATTTCATTCCTTAGTTGAAAGAAGTGGCTGCTTGTAGCAAGGGCCACTGAACACCAGCGGCTACAATTTTTTAAAATAGGCTTCTTGTAGCACCTACCGACCAACAGCCTCAAGCCTGAGGCTTTGAGAGAATGCGCAGTGTTAACCCTTCAGCAGCCTCAGCCCTCAACCAGCAGGAAGGCCACAGCCATCCTCCAGAGCAGGACAAATCCTGCCTTGGAAAAAAACCATATGGGGCAAGCCTCAGTTCCGCTCATAAATCAATGTCTGCAAGTCTGTTTCTACGTGTAGTTAAGTTACACAGAAAGTACAACTGGATTTGTCCCCGGTTTTCCCATTAGGGATAATATAAAGTGGAGGCGGAAGTTAATTGAGTTCAGAGTTCGCTGTGTGATGTCAGGGAAGCGGGGCTCTGGCAAGCAGGTCGTGTGTAACATCTGTCCTGAGGGTAGTGTTTGCACACGACCTCCCTGGGGGAGAAAAGTGTTCTTTCACCAGGAGTGCGATCTTCAGAAAACAGGCTTCTGGGGTTCCAGAGGGGCTTTCACCTACATTACAGGATAAAGGTCTCATTTTCCTTACAGAGACTTTTGTGCAACGAGTATGCTTGTGATATTCAAGAAAGGGTAATAAAAACCCCTGCTTTTCAACAAGAGTCGTAAAGGTCGGTGGTTCAGAACAGAGACCCTGGAGCCAGACTGCCAGATCAGTCACAAGTAGGGAGACAGTTCAAGCAAGGATCACTTCACTCTCTGGGCCTCGATTTTCCAATCTGTGAAATGGAGCATTCAGTTAGTCTCTGCCTCATAAATTCACCGCGAGGATTAAATATGTTAATATATATCAAGTACTTTAAACAGTTCCTGGCTTTCAGAAAGCACTACTTATGGTAGGGCGTGGCACTTAGTTCTTTATATGCATGATTTCATTTCATAATTTAAAAAACAAAGAAAAACGCTGTGGGTTGGTGAAGATGGATTTACCATGAGGCTGCTGAAATTTAAGTGTCAGGGTCTTCACTTTCACCGCCTCTTCCAAAGTTCTGGAAGGGCCCAGAAATAAGTTCACAAAGGCATGTGTTGTAATAATTGCAAAAGTAAGGTCTATTTCTTCTTTTTTTTTTCAAGACAGAGTCTCACTCTATCACCCAGGCTAGAGTGCAGTGGCACAGTCTCTGCTCGCTGCAACCTCCGCCTCCAGGTTCAAGCAATTCTCCTGCCTCAGACTCCAGGGTAGCTGGGACTACAGGTGTGGCTAATTTTTGTATTTTTGTAGAGATGGGGTTTCACCATGTTGTCCATGCTGGTCTTGAACTCCTGACCGCAGATGATCTGCCCACCTTGGCCTCCCAAAGTGCTGGGATTACAAGTGTGAGCCACCACATCCGGCCGTTAAGACCTATTCCTGTCTTTATTCTTATAAGGGACTCCAAAGTTGTGTAAGCTTCAGCCCCCACAAAAAAACGGATTCTCCCTGGGAAAAAGGGCTTCTTATTCTCATGCTGGAGATGAGAAAACAGGCTCAGAGAAGCCCAAGGTCACACAGCTAGAGAGGAGCGGAGCCAGAACTCTGGCCCAAATCTGTCTGTCTGGCATCCACTGCACTCCTCTGCCAGCCTCGAGGTGGGGACAAACTGAGCCACAGGTCCTCAGCAGCCGCGGCTTGTCTCTTCCTGCCTTTCCTACCTGAGTCTGGCCAGTTGACCATCACAAAGCATGGCTTCTGGGAAGCACAAATATCAACATTTTCCGGATGAATGAATGAATGACTTTGTACCCTCTCCTCCCGTATCCAATTCAAGAATTCCGGAACTTCTTTCCCCCATTGCATGCATCTCAGGGACCGCAGGGGGTTGTTCCTGAGGTGTGACCTTCCTCTGGCCTGGGAGAGGACACGGGAGTGACCCAAGCTAGGATGACCTGGGGCTTCCTCAGTGGAATTTGAGCTCAGAGTGACCAAAAGACTGAAATACAGGTGAGCTCATTCCTCAGCGCTGCCTGTTTCTCTCCCTGGCTCTGCAGCCTTCCTGACAATTCCGTGAGTCCTGATGTCCTACGAAGTCTCCTTCCCTGGAGATGGCCAAGAGTGGGGTTCCATGGCCCACAATCAAAACTGCAATCAAATGACATGTGGCTTTCTCTGAGGCTTCATCGCTCACTCTGGCCACACATCTGTAAAAGTGATGATTCAGCTGTTCAGGGGGATGTGGGTGAAAGGGATCTTAAGCATTCTTTAGCTCTGGCAACTTTTGAGGACTCTTTCTCTCAACATCCCCCAACCAAATGGTCACTCAGCTTCTGTTTAAAACCTTTCAAGGGAGTTCATTTCAACTTTGAATAATTCTCTTAGAATGTCTCCTCCTATTAGACGAAAATCCATATTCCTCCCTCTCACTGTCCTTTTTCTTCCTTCGTTTCTTCCTTCCACCTTTCTTCCAAGTTTTCTTCCCTTTCTCCTCTCTCTTCCGGAAGATTTCATTTGTCTACCCACCAGAGGCCAGGCAAGTCCTGTGTCAGGCCATGCAACTACTATGATAAATGTTACAAAGTCCTTGTTTTAAACACGCCTCTCCCTGAGGACTCAGCAATTTTGTTTCTAAATATTTACCCAAAAGAAATGAAAACATACATCCACCCAAAGACTTGCCCATGAAATGTTCATAGCAGCATGATTCATAGTAATCAAGAGCAGAACAAGCCCAATGTCCATCACCTAGTCAACGGACAAGCTCACTGTGGCACAGGAGTCCTACCTTATCCCTGGGGGATACATTTCAAGACCCTCAGCAGATGCCTGAAACCTCAGTCAGTCCTGAACCCTATATACACTGTGTTTTCCTATACATACCTGTGATAAAGTTTAATTTATAGATTAGGCACAGTAAGATAACAACAATGGATAATAAAATAGAACAATTATAATAATATAATGTTCACCATTTCACATACAGAAGATCCATCCTTATCATAGATCTTAGCAATCTCGGCACACAATTTTTTTTTTTCTTTTCTTCCTAAGTCAAGAACTTTCACATTTTTACTTAAAGAAGCACTTTCTGGTTTCCCTTCTGCCTATCTGAATTGTTGTCATCACGACTACCCTTTATGCTTTGGGGCCATCACGAAGTAAAATAAGGGTTCTTTGAACATAAGTACTGCATTACTGCAACAGCTGATCTGATAACCAACACAGCTGCTAAGTGACTAATGGGCAGGTAGTGTCTACAGTGTGGACATGTTGGACAAAGGGATGATTTGCAACCTGGATGGGAAGGAGCAGGGTGGCGTGAGATTTCTATCACACTACACAGAGCAAAGTGCAATTTAAAACTTAGAAATTGTTTATTTCTGGGATTTTCCATTTAGTTTTTTTGGACCTCAGTTGACCTGGGGTAACAGACTGCAGATAAAGGGGGACAGTGGTATATCCACACAATGGAATACCACTCAGCCATGGAAAGGAAAGAACTTTGGATCCATGTAATAACATGGATGAATCTCAAAAACATCCTGAAATGTAAAAGTCAGACCCATGAGATTAGATACTGTGTGATTCCTTTTCTATGAAGCTCTAGAAAAGACAAACCCAAGCTGTAGTGACAGAACCCAGACCACGATTTCTGGGGACCAGGAATGGCAGTAAGGATTGGCTGGGAGAGGCGCAGGTAACTTTCTGAGCTAAGGCAAATATTCTGTATCTTAAGTGTGGTGGTGTTTTCACAGATGTAGGCATTTGTCAAAACTTATCAAACTGGCTGGGCGCGGTGGCCCGCGCCTGTAATTCCAGCACTTTGGGAGGCCAAGGCAGGCAGGTCACCTGAGGCCAGGAGTTTGAGACCAGCTTGGCCAACATGGCAAAACCCTACCTACTAAAAATACAAAAAATTAGTTGTGTGTGTTGGTGAATGCCTGTAATTCCAGCTACTCAGGAGGCCAAGGCAGGAGAATCGCTTGAACCTGGGAGGCGGAGGCTGCAGTGAGCCAAGATGGCGCCATTGCACTCTACCCTGGGCAACAGGAGTGAAACTCTGTCTCAAAAAAAAAAAAAAGAAAAAAGAAAAAAAAAAACAAGGCTGGGCACCCTGGCTCATGCCTGTAATCCCAGCGCTTTGTTTGGGCGGCCAAGGCAGGTGAATTGCCTGAGGTCAGGAGTTCAAGACCAGCCTGGTGAACATGGTGAAACCTCATCTCTACTAAAAATACAAAAAAATTTAGCTGGGCTTGGTGGCACACACCTGTAGTCCAAGCTACTCAGAATGCTGAGGCAGCATAATCTATTCAACCTGGGAGGTGAAGGTTTCAGTAAGCCAAGATCACGCTACTGCACTCCAGCCTGCATTACAGAGCAAGACTCTGTCTCAAAACAAACAAACAAATCTCATTGAACCATAGCTTTAAATGTGCACATTTTATTATATGTAAGATTTTCAAAAACTGCCTACTTCAACAAGCTCTCAGCCTGATTAGGGGCATCATTCAATAACGTAACAAGCCCTAAATATTTTTAAAGGTAAGAATTTTCTGGGTTTTTTTAACTTCAAGATTATCTTTTAACTCTAAAGTTACTCAATAATATGAAATGATTTATTTGACAGTACCAAATATTCAACAGCATGTGGACTAACAGCAGGTGTCACAAGCCACTGGTGGAAGATCAGTCTGCCATTATCTTGTATCCAGGACCCAGCAGCTCCATTCCTAGTTCTGTCTTCTATGTGGGCCCTGGGATACCTGCATGAAGATGTTCATTGCAGCATTGTTTATAATCACAAAAAACTGGGGGTGGGAGGAGACTCTGAATGTCCAGGAGAATGGAAAAATATACCATTGTATGTAAATGAACGTTAAATGGCAGAGAAGAAGGAACGTGTATCGAGAGAGACATGTCTCAAAATCTGTCAAATATAAAAAGCAAGTTTCAGAAAGATACGTATTGGATAATAACCTTTATAGTTTCAGAAAGATACGTATTGGATAATATCATTTACAACGGGTTTCTGAAACATGGAACATAGTATTATACATTCTGTAAACTTGCATATTTAAGTAGCAAAATTATAAAAAACAGGAATGGGAATAAGGAAGTTACCAGTATAAAGATTACATTATGGGACAGTGCTGTGATTAAGAGTTCGGGTTTTGGAATCAGATGAACTGGTTTGAATCCTGGCTTGGACTTAATTTCTCTGAGCTTCTGTTTCCTTATACGAAAAGTGGGACCAATAATGGTATCAACCTCACAAGGTTTTCATGAGGATTAAAGGAAATAATATGTATAAAACACTGTACTCAGCCATGTAATTATAAGATTTAGAGGTACAGGATGTATAAAGAGGTGACAGTAAAACCACCAATCTCAGGACTGTCTTAAATGAAGATATTTTTCTAATTAAAAAATTAATTTTGGAATTATGCTCATCATAGAGACCTTGAAAATTATAGACATATACATAAAGATATGTATTATATATAAAGATATGTATTATATATTATATAAAAATATTACATATTTTTTATATATATATATATAAAGAAAGAAAACAAAACTAACATGTCCCCAAATCTCTCTACCCTGGAAAACGCTATAACATTTTAATGACTTTCCTTCCAGTCTTCTTTTGGCAATAGGCATTCACACATACTTGGGTGAGAGGGTTCAGAGGAGGGGCGTGAATCTATGCATCTCTCTGTCTGTCTGTCTGTCTATCTATGAGAAACATCTCCCAGCTTACTATTTGTATTCTACCCTTTTCATTATCACTTGGGGCAGACTCTGTAAGTGTCTGAAGCAATTCCTTCTCCTTCCCTACCAACATAACCCATTTTTGTTTATGTATTGGCCAGAATTCTCATGATCTCAGGGAAGATGTATAGGGTAGTCATGTGATCTAGCTATGGCCAATTAAAAGTAAAAATAGGCTGGGCCTGTAATCCCAACACTGAGAGGCCAAGGTGGGTGAATCACTTGAGGTCAGGAGTTCGAGACCAGCTTGGCCAACATGGTTAAACACCGTCTCTACTGACAACACAAAAATTAGCCGGCATGGTGGTGCATGCCTGTGATTCCAGCTACTCGGGAGGCTGAGGCATGAGAATCGCTTGAACCTGGGAGATCGAGGTTGCAGTGAGCTGAGATCTCGCCACTGTGCTCCAGCCTGGGTGACAGAACGACACTGCATCTCAAAAATAAAAATTAAAAAAAAAGTAAAATAAGTTTGATGTGGAAACTTTCAGGAAGGAGTTTTTGCATCCTGATAAAAAGCAAGACTGAAGTCCTGCCCCAGCCCTGGTCGCACATATCCTTCTTGTCCTTGAATGAGACCATGATGCCAGGAGCTGTGGCAGCCATTCTGTGTTCATGAGACAAGAAGCCTGATGACAACTGCCAACACAATGAAGAGGATGGAGCAGAAAGACAGAAGAGCCTGTGTCTTTGATGACACTGTTGAGGGGCCAGCCCAGCCCTGAGGCCACTAACCTTCAGACTTCTTATAAATGAACAAAAATAGCCTCATGCTTGAAGGCACCAATGGTCTGACTTTCCATTACCTTGAGACCAAAAGTATTGCAAATGCAGACTGATTGTAGAATTCTTGGAAATTACACAATGTTTCAAAGAAGAAAATGGACATCATCCAAAATCTCACTACCTGGAGATAAACACTATTAAATATTTTGGTATATTTTCTTATTTTCTTCTAACCATAGGGAGAAGTCTTTCTCTTTTTTTAAAGCGTATTGCTTGCTGTTTGGCTTACTATTAAATTAAGAGTTTCTTTCCTTGTTATTAAAGAGTCTTTGAAAAGTTTATTTTTAATATCCATTGCTTGGGTGTATTGTTACAAGTGTCATGTTTGGTTTGACTTCTGTCATGAAGATAAAACAAGAGGCTTTCTGTTTGTGGGTGTTTGTGCGTTTTCTTTTCCTGCTTCCTTTGTTTCCAGCTTTTGCTAGGTGCATTTTTCGCTCTGCCTGAAAAAGTTCCCTTCCTCTAGCATTGTGGAAGGTAATTCACTCTTCACAGGACTCTGGATTTCAGATTTATAGTTTAAGGCTCGTTTCCTTGATCCTTTTGAGAATCTCACATTGCTGAGTCCTGAATTTCAGCTCTTACAGGGACGTTTCTTACCATTTGATGAGTAAATCTCACACATGCCAGCTGTTGCTAGCTTATGAGGAATCAAGTACCGGAAGTTCTTTCTCCAAACTGAAGTGCATTCCCAGCACATCCTATGGGGTCCAAATCTCCCCATTTCATAGTCTTTGTCAGGGAGAAGTGGTGTAGAGAGGACAAAAGGAAAGAAGTTTTCTTTGCTAGATCGTAAACATGCTAAAGGGCAAAATTAATTCAGGTGATACCCTTTTAGCAACACCTGAGGGACTGAGCGAGGGTAATTTCTAGGTGTTGCATCTTCGTGTCTAAAACATCATGTGCAATTGTTTTATTTGGTTCTCTCTGAACAATTCTTCCTGGACTCACAGGAGCCAGATGTGGAAAGGTGAAGCCAGAGGAGGCATAACAGATCTGTTGGCAGACTCTGGCCTCCGCCAAGGGTTATGTCTGAGCGCATTCAGCTCAAGTTGGGAGCTATCTGGTTTGATGTTTCAGAAGTATTGGTGGCTGCTTTGCTAGAAATAGTTTGTTTCTGATCCCCCAGTTGGAGTTCTGATGGCTAATGTGCACTTTTCCTTCAGTTACAAAAATTTAGAAATTACCCTTATTAGAATAAAATGCATCAAAATGTAGGGTCTGCAAAGTCCATGTAATTTCCCCTGAGATCAGTCTTGATGCATGTTATATTCAAACACAGATATATTAAAGACCCTTGGAGGCTAGGTGTGGTGGTTTATGCTTGAAATCTCAGCACTTTGGGGCCTACCTAGGCAGGAGGATCACTTGAACCCATGAATTTGAGACCAGCTTGGGTGGGCAACACAGAGAGATCTCTCCAAAAAAAATTTAAAAATTTGACTGGGCATGCTGGTGTAGTCCCAGCTATTTGGGAGGCTGAGGCAGGAGAATCGCTCGAACCCAGGAGTTCGAGGATGCAGTGAGTTAGTGTCATGTCACTGCACTAAAGCCTGGGTGACAGAGTGAGACCTCATCTCCAAAAAAATTAAAAATAGTAAAATAAAATAAACATACCCTTGGATTTAAGGGATTTGGTCACTTATTTATGCTTTTGTTTATACTGGAAGAGAGAAACGGCAGGAAACATAAGTACATGGGCGGTGGTTTGGGTTTCAGGAAAGTTAGGGATTGTGTTCCACCCTTACCACTTCCTAACTGTGGGATCTTGGGCAAATTACCTAACCTCTCTAAGGCTCAGTTTCTTCACCATGAAAATGATAGATAATGCTACCTGTTTTATAGGTTTTAAACTTTAAGGCAAGATTTATATTGGTATATATTTACGTAATCAAATGCACAGTTCTTAAATGCTCTGTTCAATGAATTTTTACATTTATATACACATAACTAACCAGCACCAGAATGAGATATAGAATATTTCCAAGGCCCCGCCTGGAAAGTTCTTCCATGCTTCTTTCAGTCAATGTCCCCCGACCCCAGCCAACCACTATTTCTATCAACAAAGATGAGTTTTGCCTATTCTAGAATTTCACATAAATGTAATCATACAGATTACTATTTTGTATCTAGCATCTTTGACTCAACCTAATTTTTAGAAAAATTCAACCATGGGTGTATCAATAGTTCATTCCTTTGTGCTGAATAGCATTCCACTTCATGGGCATACCACTGTGTTTTTGTTTTTTTTTTTTTTTTGAGACGGAGTCTCGCTCTGTCGCCCAGGCTGGAGTGCAGTGGCAGGATCTCAGCTCACTGCAAGCTCCGCCTCCCGGGTTTACGCCATTCTCCTGCCTCAGCCTCCCGAGTAGCTGGGACTACAGGCGCCCGCCACCTCGCCTGGCTCGTTTTTTGTATTTTTAGTAGAGACGGGATTTCACCATGTTAGCCAGGATGGTCTCGATCTCCTGACCTTGTGATCCGCCCGTCTCGGCCTCCCAAAGTGCTGGGATTACAGGCTTGAGCCACCGCGCCTGGCCATACCACTGTTTTTTAATCCATTAATCTGTTGATGGGCATTTGAAGTTGTTTCTAATTTGGGGGTATTACAAATAAACATAGATTTTAAATTTTGATGTATTTCAATGTATCTATTTTTAAAATACAATTAGTGCTTTTCATGTTCTGCACAAGAAATTATGTTCCCAGATATGAGGGTGATCTGACTGTGACATCTGTCACCTCATTGATTGACAGGGTTGATTCGGCTGATCTGGCTGGCTAGGCAAGTGTCCGCTTCCTCCCTCACCATTCCATGTGTGTCCCTCCTGAAGCTGCACGCTCAGTCGAAAAGGATGGCCATCCCCGACAGAGGAGGACCAGTCTTTGGTCAAGGGTATATGAGTTGTTGTGCTCCCCTGCTAAAGCCTCCAAACAAGCTCTCAAGAAATCATTTTCCCTCCTCCCCAGGGTTTTCTTCCAGGAGCATTATGGTTATGGGTTTTGCATTAAGGTCTACGATGTAGCTAGAATTCGGTTTTGTGTATGGAGTGAGATAGAGCTCAAGGTTCCATTTGTTTCTTCCAAACAGATGTTCAATTGTTCTGGCACCATTTGTCAAAAAGATGTTATTTTCCTCCATTGGATTGACTTGGCAACTTGGTAAAAAATTGATTGACCATAAAAGTGCAAATCTGTTTCTGGATTTTCTATTTTGTTTCAATAATCTATTTAGCTATCCTTATGCCAATACTATACTGTCTTGGTTACCATAACTTTCTTTACATTAAACCAGTGTAAGTTCTCTAGCGTTCTTCCTCCAGATTGTCTTAGTTATTCCAGAGCCTTTGTATTTCCATGTAAGTTGTAGAATCAGTCTCTCAGTTTCTCCAAAAAGGACCATTTGCAAATTTGTCTCCCAGTTTCTCTAAAAAGGACTGTTCCAATTTTGATAAGAATTGTGTTTACTCAATTTAGGAAGAATAAACAACTTAACAATATAGAGTGTTCCAATATAGAGTGAGTGTTCCAATCCATGAATATTATATATTTCTCTCCATTTAATTAGATCTTCTTTAAGTTCTTTATAGTTTTAAGGGTAGACCTCTCACAAATCTGTTAGGCTTATTTCTAGATATATATGTTTTTCCATACTGTTATAAATTGTATTTTAAATTTTTATTTTTCAATTGTTGGTTGCTAGTATATTTTTCTATATTGACTTTTATCCTTTAAGCTTGCTAAGTTTACATTTTAGTCTCAGTAGCTCCTTTGTAGATTCCATAAAGGTTTCCATGTAAACAATTGTTACTTATAAAAACAACAGTTCCCTTCTTCCTTTCCAATCTCTATGCCTTTTGTTCTCTTCTTTTCATTGTCTTATTCCATTGCTTAGGGCATCTGATATGATGCTGATTAGAAGTAGTGAGAAAGGGTATCTTTGCCTTGCTCCCAATCACAGAAGAAAGCATTCAGTCTTTCGCCACAAAATGTGGTGAATGTTGTAGGTTTTCTATAGATAGATGCCTTTTATTAGATTGAGGAGTTTCCTTCTATTCCTAGTTTGCTGAGAGTTTTTATCATGGATGAGTGTTGAATTAGATGATTTTTACATATATTGGGGTGGTCACATGAATTTTCTCCTTGATTCTGTTAATGTGGCAAATTACATTGATTTTTCTAATGTGAAATTTACTTTTACATTCCCAAGTCAATCCCCATTAGGCGTGATATATTATCTTTTTCGTATATTACTTTCTTTAATTTGAAAAATTTTATTAAGGATTTGCATCTTTATGAGGAATACGGTTCTGAAATTTTCTTTATTATTATTATTATTATTATACTTTAAGTTCTAGGGTACATGTGCATAACATGCAGGTTCTAGATATTAGCCCTTTGTCAGATGAGTAGATTGCAAAAATTTTCTCCCATTCTGTAGGTTGCCTGTTGACTCTGATGGTAGTTTCTTTTGCTGTGCAGAAGCTCTTTAGTTTAATTAGATCCCATTTGTCAATTTTGGCTTCTGTTGCTGTTGCTTTTGGTG
>NW_012102643.1:1229090-1241062 GCF_000951045.1 Mandrillus leucophaeus | reverse complement strand
TGGTCTTTGATGATGGTGACGTACTGATGGGGTTTTGGTGTGGGTATCCTTCCTGTTTGTTAGTTTTCCTTCTAACAGTGAGGACCCTCAGCTGTAGGTCTGTTGGAGATTGCTTGAGGTCCACTCCAGACCCTGCTTGCCTGGGTATCAGCAGCAGAGGCTGCAGAAGATAGAATATTGCTAACAGTGAGTGTATCTGTCTGATTCTTGCTTTGGAAGCTTCCTCTCAGGGGTGTACTCCACCGTGTGAGGTATGGAGTGTTGGTCTGCCCCTAGTGGAGGATGTCTCCCAGTTAGGCTACTCAGGGGTCAGGGACCCACTTGAGCAGGCAGTCTGTCCGTTCTCAGATCTCAGCCTCTGTGTTGGGCGATCTACTGCTCTCTTCAAAGCTGTCAGACAGAGTCGTTTGCATCTGCAGAGGCTTCTGCTGCTTTGTTGTTGTTGTTGTTGTTTAGCTGTGCCCTGTCCCCAGAGGTGGAGTCTACAGAGACAGACAGGCCTCCTTGAGCTGCTATGAGCTCCACCCAATTCGAGCTTCCCAGCGGCTTTGTTTACCTACTTAAGCCTCAGCAATGGTGGGCACCCCTCCCCGAGCCTGGCTGCTGCCGATGAGGGAGGCTCCGTTAGATCGCAGACTGCTGTGCTAGCAATGAGGGAAGCTCCGTGGGCGTGGGACCCTCCCGGCCAGGTGTGGGATAAAATCTCCTGGTGTGGTGTGCCCGTTTCCTAAGACTCTTGGTAAAGCGCAGTATTGGGGCGGGAATTACCCGATTTTCCAGGTGTTTTGTGTCTCAGTTCCCCTGTCTAGGAAAAGGGATTCCCTTCCCCCTTGCGCTTCCCAGGTGAGGCGCTTCCCAGGGCTGCAGCAGCTGACCAGCACCGATTGCCCGGCACTCCCTAGTGAGATGAACCCAGTACCTCAGTTGAAAATGCAGAAATCACCTGTCTTCTGTGTCGCTGGCGCTGGGAGCTGGAGACTGGAGCTGCTCCTATTCGGCCATCTTCCTGAAATTTTCTTTTCTTGTGGTATCATTTTCTCCTTTGGGATCAGGTAATACTAGCCCCATAAAATGAGTTGGGAAGTATTTTCTCCTCCTCTGTTTTCTGAAAGGCTTTGTGAACCATTTATATTCTTTCTTCCTTAATTTTTCATAATATTCACCTGTGAAACCATCAGGGCCTAGAGTTTTCTTTAAAGAAGTGCTTTTGACTATGAATCCAATTTTCTTGTAGCTTAGAGCTATTTAGATTTTCTAGTTTTCTTGTGTCATTTTTGTTAACTTGCATTTTACAATAAGTTTGTCCATTTCATATAAGTTGTCAAATGTATTAACATAAAGTTGATCAAATATCTCATTAATATCTGCCGGATAATTCTGATGTCCTTGCTTTCATTTCTAATATTGACAATTTGTGTTTTCCTTTAAGTTTTCTTGATCACTCTTCCTAGAGGTTTGTCTCTTTATAAACTTTTGATTTTGTCCATTTTCTCAATTATTTGTTTACTACTTCATTTATTTCTGCTCTTATTTTTAAATTTTCTTGTATTTTCTTTGGTTTTATTGGCTCTTATTTTATTAGTTTCTTAAGTTAGATGTTTAAATGACTGATTTTATACCTTTTATAATACAATTTCTAATACATTTCAAGCTATAAATTTCTCTGTAAACATTTTTTAGCAAATCTCAGAAGTATGGTGTTTATTATCACTCATTTAAGAATATGTTCAAATATCTCTTGTTATTTATTAGTTATCTCATGACTAATTTAAGTGTGCTTCTTAATTTTGGAATATTTTGGTGTTTTATGGATATCATTTTGTAATTGATTTGTAATTTAATACCTTGGTGGTAAGACAATATATTTTATGTAAACCAATCCTTTGATATTTATTGAGACTTTTGTTTTATGGCCTAGGATATAGCCCATTTTTGTGAATGTTCTATGTGCACTTGAAAAGATATGTAGTCTGCAGTTGTTCAGTGTATGTTCTATAAATGTCAGTTAGGTCAAGTTGGTTGATGTTTTTAACATCATCTACTTCTTTATAGACTTTTTTGTCCAGTTTTTTCATCAATTACTGAATGACTGTGTTAAAATATCTGTCATGATTGTGGATTTGTTTATTTCTCCCTTTCATTCGGTCAATTTTTGTTCCATATATTTCACAGCTCTATTGTCAGGTGCCTACTTATTTGGGATTTTTATATCTTCTTCACTTGATCTTAGCCAATGGGCTAAGAAGTGATTGTTATATCTTCTTGATTAATTTACCCTTTTATTGTGAATTATCCACTCAAGACTAGGGCACTCTAGTTGTGCTCTTCGTCTTGAAGTATATTTTCTCTGATACTAATATTGCCATACCAGCTTTCATTATGTTATGTTAGTATATATCCTTTCCTACTTGTCTCTCTGTCTTTATAATTAAAGTGTGTTTTGTGAACAAATTATATTGAATCTTGTATTTTGAATCCAGTATAACAATCTCTGCCTTTTAATTGGAGTGGTTAGTTCATTTACTTTTAATGTCGTTATTGATATAATCGTCTGCCTTCTTGGGGCCCAAGGAGTTTCTGGCAAAAAGGATAAGCTTAGAGCAATACTCCTTCAGCCATTGCACATTGGATACCAGGGACTCAGAGGGCTTGTTCCACCTTCTTGGATCCATAGAGATGCCGATGGTCCAGTCTACCTTCTTGTGGATACCAGCCACCCTTAACTCTTCCAAGCTGAAGGCCCTGCCAGCTTATACTTTGGTGTGATACCTTACCGTGGGGCACCTTACTATGGGCTGGATGGGTCCAGATGCAGCACATGCTTTTGCTTGCCTGGCTTTGAGTCTGCAGATCTTCCAGGCCAGCTGGTTGAACCAAGTAGCCATGTACTGCTGCCAATCCTTGTGGAAGTGAGTCTTCAGGATCATGCCATCCAGCTGGGCATGGTGGCTGCCTACAACCCTACTCCACAGGAGAACTGCTGAGCAGAAGGGCTCTTTTTGGTTCTTTTTAGAGTGTATATGTCTTGACCATCTTTTCATGCATATTGCCCACGTTTTCTGTGGTATCCTTCAGCATTTTTGTGTGATAATGCTCACTTCTGAGACATTGCTGGGTCTCTTTTCATTTAATGTGTTATGTTTTAACTTGTTTCCCTTGCTTTTTCATATATCATATAATTTTCTTCTATATGTCAGACATTTTGTATAAAAGACCAGTAGAGAAAAAAGTAACCAGTATTTGTCTCTAGAAAAGGGCATGTTTTTTCTTGCATCCACTGCTGGAGTGGGAAGGGGGTCTTAATCTCTCTGATGTTAGTTGAACCGTGTCTGGGCTTTATTGCAGTTTTAGCTTCATTCAGTTCACCATTGGTTTTAAATATGTTGAGGATAGGTCAGGACTTTGGGCTCTGAGCCCTGTTGAGATTCTGGAGATCTTATTGTGATTTCAACAACATTCTACACTATGGGATATTTTAGCCTTTTTTTTTTTTTTTTTTTTTAAGACAGAGTCTTGCCCTGTTGCCCAGGAATGCAGTGGTACCATCTCGGCTCACTGCAACCTCCACCTCCCGGGTTCAAGCAGTTCTCCTGCCTCAACCTCCCTAGTAGCTGGGATTACAGGCACACATCACTATGTCTGGCTAATTTTTGTAGTTTTAGTAGAGATGGGGTTTTTACCACGTTGGCCGACATGGTCTTGAACTCCTGACCTCGAGTGATTCATCTACCTTGGCCTCCCAAAGTGCTAGGATAACAACAGGCATGAGCCACCACGTCTGGCCAAGATTTCAGTCTTCTTTGCAGCCCTGCTACAAGGTTTTCAGTTGCTGGGGAGTTCTCTTCCTGTTCCAGGACCTTTCCTGGGTTTCAGAGCCTCTAGAGCTTTCTCTCTGCCATGCTGCCCTCCCTTGGGACTTGGAGAGCTACTGCCTTATACACTCACCAAGGTCCAGAATGCCTTGGGAGAGTTCCTGTTAATGCTCCTATCCAATTCTTAGCTTTGGGTGGCTAAATTACCTAATTTTTAAATATAAAATAATTAATGTTTAATTAGTTTACACAGAAAAGGGAGGTCTTTAAATTTTTTCTTTTTTACTGTGGATGTATATTTTATATACAACAAAATTCACCCATTTTACATGTATATTTTAGTGAGCTTTGGCAATGATCTGTAGTCATGTAATCACTACCATAATCAAAATGGAAAACCTTTTTATATCCCTAAAAAGTTCTGTCATATCCCGCCTTTGCAGTCAGTCCTTCTTGTAACCTCCAGACCCAGGCACCTCTGATCTCTTTGTCACTATGATTTTATTTTTCCTAGAATTTCATATTCATTGAATCATAGTATTTGTCTTTTATGTTTGTCTTCTTTCACTTAGAATATTGTTCTTGAGACATATCCACGCTGACGATGTATCTCTGTTATTCATTTTTATTGCTGAGTAGTATTCTGTGGTATATTTATCACAAAATATCCAAAGGTTGATGGACATTTGTGATATCCGTACCATGCAATACTACTCAGCAATAAAAATGAGTAACATTTCAGTTGCTTCCGATTAGGGGCTCTTATGAACAAGGCTGCAAAGAACACTTGAGGTGGGGTCTTTGTGCAGATGTAGTCTTTCTTTCTCTTGGATAAATTCCTAGAAGTAGAATTATTGGGTTGTATGGTAAGTATCTGTTTAACTTTATAAGAAACTGTCAAATTTTTCCATTTATAGTGGCTGGACCACTTTGTGTGAGTTCTGGAAGCTCTATATTCTTGCCAATACTCGATATTGTCAGTCTTTTTCATTTTAGCCATCCTAGTGTGAGTGTTAGCTCACTGTGGTGTTAATTTGCATTTCTCTGATGACTAAGACAGCATCATTTCACATCCTTAAAAAGAATCGTTATGTCTGTGTTTCCCATTTTTAGTTGGTTTGTCCTTGCGTTGTTGATTTGTAAGTTTGTTTTGTTTTGTTTTGTTTTGTTTGAGACAGGATCTTGCTTTGTCACCCAGGCTAAGTGCAATGGCATGAATTTGGCTCACTGCAGCCTCAACTTCCTCAGGCTCAAGCAATCTTCTCACCTCAGCCTTCTGAGTAGCTGAGACTTCAGGTGACTGCCACTAAGCCCAGCTAACTTTTGCATTTTCGGTAGAGACAGGGCTTCACCATGTTGCCCAGGTTGGTCTCAAACTTCCTGGGCTCAAGCAATCCTCCCACCTCCGCCTCCCAAAGTGCTGGGATTACAGGTGTGAGCCACCATGCCCAGCCTCTGTAACAACTGTTTATATATTCTAAATACATGTTGTCATATGTGTTTTGAAAATGTTGCCTTCCAGGATACAGGTTACCTTTTCATTTTCTTTGTGATTCAAAGAGCAAAAGTTTTTAATTTTTATGAAGCCCATTTCATTTGCACTTTTAAATGAGCTAAGTCCTCTTTGTTTAACTCCAGATCACAAAGATTTTTACCTGTGATTTCTCCCAGAAGTTTTATCGTTTCAGCTCTTACATTTAGATCTATGATTCACCTTGACTTATTTTTATGCATAATGTGTGTGGTTTTGCTTGGTTTTGCTTTTGTTTGCTCACATACATACCCAGTTCTTCCAGCACCATTTGCTGCAGTTGCTATCCTTTCCCATTGTATTTCCTTGGTACCTGTGTCAAAAATCCATTTACTACAAGTGTGACTCCATTGTTATACACTGAATAGAGGTGGTGAAAGCAAAAAGCCTTACTTTGTTCCTGATATGTGGGGAAAGCTTTTAGGATATGACCATAAAGTGATAATTTTAGGCAAAGCTTATCTTTCTTTTTTTAATTTTACTTTAGGTTCTGGGATACATGTACAGAATGCGCAGGTTTGTTACATAGGTATATATGTGCCATGGTGGCTTGCTGCATCTATCAACCCATCATCTAGGTTTTAAACCCCTCAAGCATTAGGTGTTTGTCCTAATGCTCTCCTCCCTTTACCCCTCGCCCCCTGGCAGGTCCTGGCGTGTGATGTTACCCTCCCTGTGTCCATGTGCTCTCATTGTTCAACTCCCACTTATGAGCGAGAAGCTGAGGTGTTTGGTCTTCTGTTCCTATGTTAGTTTGCTGAGAATGATGGCTTCCAGCTCCATCCATGTCCCTGCAAAGGACATGAACTCATTCTGTCAAATTTCACTCCATTTATTTTGAAGCTCTGTTATTAGGCACTTACACATTTATGATTGTCATATCTTTCTATTGAAGTCATCCTTTTATCATTTTGAAATGTTCCTCTTTTTTATACTTGAAATCTATTTTATCTCATGTTAGTATAGTCAGTCTTGCCTTCTTATGCTTATTGTTTGCATATTATATATGTTGTTTCCATCCTTTTATGCTCAACTTATTTGTGTCTTTATTTGTAAAGTGTATCTCTTATAAATAGGGCACCTTGGGTCTTGGTTTTTTATCTGAAAATCTCTGCCTTTTAATTAGAGCATTTGCTTCATTACCATTTAATGTAATTAATTATATGATTTGGTTTCAGCCTGCTATATTATTGTTGTTTTCAATTAATCTCCTCTCATTTTTTTTTTTTTTGGTTATTCTATTCCCTTCTCTTGCCTTTATAAAAGTATTAACTAATATATTAGTTTGTTAGGGCTGCCATAACAAACTATCACAGACTGGGGTGGCTTAAACAATGAAAGTTTACTTTCTCATAATTCTGGAGGCTAGAAGTACAAGATCAAGGTGTCAGCAGGGCTGTTTTTTTCTGGGGCATCTCTCTTTGGATGGCCATCTTCTCCCTATGTCTTTACATGGTCTTTCTTCTGTACCCATCTGTGTCCAAATTTCTTTTTCTTGTAAGGACACCAGTCATATTGTGAGGTACTGGAGTTTAGGACTTCAACAAATGAATTTTGAAGGAGGGGGCAGGATAATCCAGCCCATGACTATTGGTTTTATAATTGCATTTTAATTTTTCTATTAACTTTCAGCTATACTTCTTTGCATTTTTTGCAGTGGTTGCTTCAGGAATTACAATATATATCCCTAACATTCCATAGTCCACTTACAATTAGTCTTGTACTACTTCACGTAAAATGTAGAAATATTATAACTGCACAGGTCCACACTCTCCCATATTTTATGTTATAATTGTTATATGTTTTCAGTCAATATATATTATAAGCCAAAGAGTTACAATTTTTGTTTAAACAGTCATATGTATTATTTTTTTTTAAAAGGGAAAAAGCAAAAACATAGTCTTTCTTATTTATCCAGTTGTTTAACATTTGCAGTGATTTTCATTCTTTTCTGAGGCATTAAGTTTTCATTTAGTGTCATTTCTCTTTAGCTTCCTTTAGGATTTCTTATAGTACTGGTCTGCTAAAAACAAATTCTCTTCATTCTCTTTTATCTGATAATATCCTTCATCCTTGAAGAATATTTTCATTGGATATAGAATTCTAGGGCTTTTTTTTCTTTCAACATAGAATACAGGCTTTTTTTTCTTTCAACATTTTAAAGATGTTGTTCCGCTTTCCTCTGTCCTCTGTAGTTTCTCATGAGGTATCAGCCATTAATCAAATTATTGTTCCCTTATATGTAATATGTTGTTTTTTTCTTGTTGTTTTCATGATGTTTTCTTGAGTCCAACTTCAGCATGACCTTTGCCATCTTTATTCTTCTTGGTGTTCATGGAGCATCCTGCATCTGTGAATTTGTGTCTTTCATAAGATTTGACACATGTTCAGCTATTATTTCCTCAACTATTTTTTCTGCCTCATTTTTGCTCTCCCCTTGTTCTGCCCCTGTCTCCCACAAGATCGACTTCAAAGTGTCTTTTGAATTACTTGCAAGGGGAGGGCTAGGGAAGGCTTATCAATACCCAGATTCTTGGACTCTACCTCAGATCTATTGACTCAGTGTCTGGAACTGAGACTGAGAACTCTGTGCTGTAGTAAGTTCCCCAGGTGACTTTTATGCACCACAAAATTTGAGAGCTCCTGCACAGGACTTTATGGGCTTCAAGAGCAGGACCATATCTTACTGATCTGTTGGATGCTCCTAAATTGCTCTGTAGTACCTCACTCCATGCCTTACACATGGAAGGTACTCAATATGCATGTTGATATGCATGTGATATTCACACTAATGCATAGGATTGTTTATCCTCCCTAGTTCAAAAGGCATCTCTTATGCTAATCTTTACCTCATCAACAGGTCTTACAGTTTAGGTGGTTGTAGTTCACATTCAAGTTAATTAGGACTCCTCTGGTTTCTTATTATAGGAATACAACTCAATGACTTAAACAAAACAAAGAAAATGTGTTGACCCATACAACTGAAAGTCCAATGATTGTACCAGCCTGGGTCACAGCTGAATCCAAGGCACCAACACAACTTCACTAGTACCATCTCTCACCATCTCTAAGCTCTACTTTCTTTTAGGTTGGCTTTATTGTCAGGCAGGCGTCTTCCCACTTTGAGATAAACACTGTTGTCAACAGTTCTGAGCTCATATGGTTCTTACACGTGTGTTCTCAAAGTAAATACAGCAACACATCCTGGGCAGCTCTACCCAAAGCCCCAGAAAGGACTCCTATTGGCCTGGCTTTAGTCATGTGTCTATTCTTCAACCAATCACTATAACCAGGGAGATGACTTGCTCTGATTAGACATCCGGAGTCACGTGGTCAGCCCTGAGGTAGGAGAGGCAGGGCCATGAAATCCACAGCCCCTATGGATAAGGAAGGAAGGATTGCCAAGCACATAAAGCAACAGATGACTTCTACCACAATCTTCAACATAATGGATGTGAACTCCTGTTCGTGCCTTTCAACAGAGAAACTTTAGAACCATGTTTGTGAAATGGACCCTTTTTTTTCCTCCAGGGAGGTTAGAGCAAATTCCATAAAGCCAGTCATTCCCAATCTTGGCTGTAAATCAAAATCCCCTTGGCTTGCTTCCTAAAAATACAGACGCCTGGACCCGTCCTCAGACCTAAAGAGGCAGAATCTGAGAGGTTGTGACTAGGGAGGGTATATAAAATTTTAGGTGTAGAATGGTAATAATTTTGCCCAGTTAGCATATATGCCCCCTTTCCATTTCCCACTTTTCCTTCTGAAACTCGTTTCACCAGGTTTCAATCCATGTGGTTGGGGGATAATCCTATCCCCCTACCAAGAATGAGCGCATAACCCAGACCCGATTGATCAGAGAATTTGATCCCTCTGTCCATAGCGATTGGTTCAGGGATGGGCATTCAGTGCAACCTGAGCCGCTGAGACCGAGGCCCAGCATTTTATTGGAAATTTTTGGGAAGGAGAAGTCCTCTTTTTTGTTGGAAGCACTAGCCATGAGGGTAATATGAGCGTAGGGGCCAGGAGCCACCACATGGCAAAGGCCTCCCTAAGAGTAAAGCTCAGTAGGCAAAGTAGAGCCCAAGGAAAGAGATGATTCTAGAGATTCTCGAGGAAGAAGCCCAAGAATGGGCCAACAGACAGAAGACCCAGAAAGTAGACAGGACCACAGAGAAAGCAAGCCAGAGTCCTGAAAACATCCTCCCACAACCTGGCCCTCCTCCGGCCCTGCAGTTAGTTAGGAGACCCTCTAACCGCCCTTGAGAGAAAAGTCAGTTTGAGTTGTGTTTTTCTGTTCCTTACAAAGGAGGTGAGGCTTCCTAAGTCTTTCATGTGGTTGAACATGTTCCAAAGTTTATTCATTCATTCAACAGCATTTAATTGAGTGTCTACTATGTGCTCAGCACTATCCTACACACTGGGGATACAGCAATAAACAAAACACACAAACTCCCTGTCCTCATGGAAATAATAGCTAAGAGGGTTGACAGGTAATCCATAACACCTATTTGCATGCATATATAATACATCAGGAGTTCAAAATAATATGTCAGGTGGGGAGAATTAAAGCAAGGAAGGAGGATAGGGAGTGGAATGTCTGGGTTGTGGGTGGGATAAAAACAGTCATCAGGGAAGGATTCACCGAGAAGGTGACATTGAGCTGAGACCCAAGGAAGTGAAAAAGTGAGCAAAACAGATAGGGGTGCATGGGGGAGGTTCCAGGCTGAGGAGACAGCCAGTGCAAAGGTTCAGATGTGAGGACATTTTCAAGGAAGGGCCAGGAAGCCAGTGTGGCCCAGGGAAAGTGAGTGAGGGGGAGAGTGGGATATGAACAAAGTCAGAGGCATCACGGGGTCCAGATTGTGGGGAGCCTTGGAGAAATTTGTCAGGACGTTGGCCTTCCCCTCAAGGGAAATGAGAGCCATGGCTAGATTCTGAGTACAAGAGGGACGTGGAATTGGACCTTGGACAAGTCACTTCAGCTCTGTGAGCCTCATTTACCTCATCTATGAAATAGGGGTGAATCCTAGTAGGCAAACACCACAGTAATAATTGCTGCAGGCAACATCCACCCATGAATGCTAAGATTAGTGGGTGAAAGTTTGTGGAAAAGCAGGATATTCATGTAGCCTCAAAGTATCACCTCCAAGATATTATTAATTACAAAAGACGCCCAAGTAACTTTACACGGGAGACACACAGTAGATGCCAACTTAACCAAGTGATCAGGTTAACACTACCAGTAATAAGAAATATTGGCATCATGTAGCCCTTGATGTGATTTCCTGAGGATACAATATCACTTCTTGCCAAAAATGCTCAACCAGAATCTAATCATGAGAAAACATCAGCCTAGCCCAAATTGCAAGACATTCTACAAGATAACTGACCGCTACTTATCACAAGAGTCAAGGTCATGGAAAACAAAGAAGGCAGAGAAGTTGTCACAGACTAGGGGACACTAAGGGACAAAACATCTCAACACAAAGTGGAATCTTGGATTGGATTATGGTGCAGAAAAAGGATGTGAGTGGAAAAGCTGATGAAATGTGCATAATGTCTGTAGTTTAGTTAATAGTATTGCACCAATGTTAATTTTCTTGGATTATATATGTTTGTGCCATGGTTATATAAGTTGTTAAGATTGGGGAAGCTGAGTGAAGGGTAAATAAGAAAGCTCTGTACTATTCCTGCAACTTTTCTGAAAGTCTGAAA
Organism: Mandrillus leucophaeus; assembly: GCF_000951045.1. Taxonomy (NCBI): domain Eukaryota; kingdom Metazoa; phylum Chordata; class Mammalia; order Primates; family Cercopithecidae; genus Mandrillus; species Mandrillus leucophaeus. The sequence continues at coordinate 1,230,004 of NW_012102643.1, read as the reverse complement.
TTATTCCAAAATACGAAATTAAAAATTGGGCTGAATACCAGTTCTTACTGTGCAAGGATGGTGTGCGGATTAAGCATCCTTCAAGCCCGCAGTGCAGTGCTGAATAAGCATTCTGTAAACAATAGCAAGCATTGCTGCGAGCTTCTTTACATCTGTTATCAAACACTTACTCATGGAGCATCCACACACTCACCGCTACCCAGGGGCTTTCTCTGTCTCTTGCCCTCGCCAGTGAGTTCTCTATTTGGGACTGAATAAACAGGATTCTGCAAATCAGTCCTGAAAACAAGAGTTTAAACAACAGCAAACTGTACTACTCTGATTACAAAACAGAAACCAGAGTGCTCCTGAGTGCTGAATGGAACAGACTCACAACCCCGCCCCTCTACCCCCGGAAGCAGATGGCAGAATTTATTTGAAAAGGTCTTAGAGGAAAATGAAGAAGGCATCTATTCTTGGATTGACCAGCCAAAGCGTCGATGTCAAAGGCGCCATTTTTGGTTTTATTCAGGATCTCATTCTCCCCTAAATCAATGGTCTGCAAACTTCTGATCAGGCACACATATGAGGAAAATATTTTGAGACAATTCCTCTAATGTTTATGCATTTACTTGCTAATTATATACATTTACCATGATATTAACCTGTCATGTGGGTGGTAAAGCATATAAAAGGACAGCTGTAAAGAGGAAGTGATAGAGAAGAAATAAGTGATACTTTGAAAAAATGTACTCAGTGATATAAAAAATTTCCTTACTCTCGCTTAAGGATTATTGCTATTTGGATACCGAATATCCTTTATTATTTTAAAATTCTTGGTTTATTTTATATGGTTTGAAATTGTGCAGTATGATTTATATCAATACTTGATTTTTATGATTGTCATAAATGAAAAACTAACCACATAGAGATAT
>NW_012102643.1:1225349-1228160 GCF_000951045.1 Mandrillus leucophaeus | reverse complement strand
TTTTTAAAAGTGTCACCTTTACTTTGAAGGCCCTGAGTAAGTGTGTGGCTGACCAACCATTTGCACTTAGAGGAACATTAATGGCGCCTTCTTCCTGACCTGTGCATTATTCTTGCCACTTCCTCCCAAGGAATCTCTTTGGCCACTTGTCCATTTCCATTTGGGAAGGGTTGGTTCTATTCAATGTAGCATGGCCACAAAGTTGTCATCTGGTCCTCCCTGGCTGTGCCCTCTCCATGGGGTCGGAGTCAACTAGGCTAAGGGATTGTGCATATCCACAGCCCACATCCAATCTCCCAGACCATGCACCCTAAGATCCTGGAATTTTCTCCCAGAGCTGTGTGAACCTCTTCCCCAGGGCTATTCTCTGTCCTCCCAAGAGCAGATTACAACCCTCACGTACACATCTTGCAATCCAGGGAGAGGCCAAAGGGTGGTGAGAAGGCTTGGACATAAGCTGGCAAGTACAAACGCTTTTGCACAAGACCTTCATGGTGCAGGATGGAGCTGGAGGTGGAATAAAAAAGGGAAGTGGGCTATGGGCCAAATTCTAAAGAATTCTGAATCTGAGCCTGGCTCACCAGGTCACTACGAAGCCATGTTTGCAAAAGGAGAAGGCTAGCACATGTTTTTTTGAATATTTTGATATTTAGTCATACGGTAAGTGGACCTTTTGTACTCCTGCCCTGGGTCCTGCAAATTGATTGGGACAGGCTTGTCACCTGCTGTTGTCTTTCAATTGCCTCCTCTCCGTGGGTAGCCACCTCTGAAGGTCATTTGATGTGCCTCTTCTTATTTCATGCAAGTGTCCAGCAAACTCTCATTTGAACTCTTCTTGCAAGGTCCCTAGGCAGTTCCTAGCTTGCAATAAGATGGTGCACCAGGATTTATGCTCTCCCAGGTAGAGGCCATGGTGCTGACTGATCCAGCCAATGCTCAGTTGGGTGTGAACCTGAAAGTTCAGAGCTACCAATAGGAGATGATTTGCTCTGGGGAACTGGGAAAGGGAAAACTTCTCAGCTCCTTCCAAAATCTAAACACCCATTTCAAGGGCTGCTCTGCTGACTTCCACCTGCCAATGTGAAAGGTATTCCAAAAATGTGGAGGGGAAATGAAAAGCTGTCCTTAGAATGGAGAAGGTAGACCTGTCATTTCTAAGGAGCATCGGTTAACTGATGTAACTTCAGCGCATCACAGAAGTCAATGAATGAGGTCAAATGTTTTGTTTCCAACCTCTCACCATTGGAAAACTCCAGCAACTCCTTCTGGATGTCTCAAACACCTTGAAAGCCCCAAGACTTACGACACACAATCAGAGGGGGCACCACTGCCAACTGGAATAGTAAATCTTAGTGAAGCTTAATGTCTTTTATATTATTTTAGATTAAAATCATACTTAGAAATAAAAGTGCTTATGTTGTCTTCTTCAGTGTCAATGGATAATCCGACTTACTCTACCTTGGCAATACGCCCCTAAATTATGAATTCCAATTAGGGGTAGCTAAAAAGACTCGAAAAAGACTTTCTGCTAAAACAGATGCCAGGCAATCAAGATTTCTCCAGGAAAAGGATAAAAGTTAATAGTACATGTTGGTCACATAGTTGAAAAGAAATTTAGAGAATTTCAACTTCTGATAATAAATGTGGAGAAATAGAGGTAGAGTCACAGAAGAAAGAGGAATTGCTTAGAAGTCAGGAGACTGAGAGCCAGCTTCCGTTCATTGCCTTCCGAATTGTGTGATTGCCTCAGTTTCCCCATTTGTAAAATCAGAGGGTTAGACTTGATTCTCTCCAAGTTGAAAACTCAGAATCAAATTTAGGGCTGTACACTCAAATTCTTATCAGGGATAGGGAGTAAAGATAAATGAGTGACAGGGGTCAGGTGTGAGACAATAAGGAGAGGTGGAGACTGGGGTGAACTAGAGATATAGCCCCTACTCAGCTGCAGCCAGCTGATGCCGTTTAGGCAGAAATATAAGCCTAGTGTTGTAGTGTTGACAGTTTCTTCCACATTTTTTAGAAGTCAGGAATCCAGATGTTATATAAATTTTCCATATTACTAAAGATGGCATTTATTTTTTAAAAATCATTTTTGAAACACTATGCTAGACAAACAAAATCTCCCACGAAACCAGTTTATGACCCATTGCTTCAGAAGACTTCAACGCATTCACTACATTTCAACTTCATTGGCAACAATTGCTGGAAAGTTCTTCATTTTGCCCTGTCCTCACACCTTTACATTTACTTCTGCCAAAGATGTTTATTTGCCTGGGAAGTGGTTCCCTAACAGAAACATTTGTTTTAACTGTTGTGGCAAATCATCCATTTGCTGGGAGAGGTGGAAAAGAACAGCTTAGCCTTTTTTTTTCCCCCCACAAACATTTCTTTAGGCCAGCTTATGAAAGCCTTTGCAGATTGGTTTGTTTCTCTCTGTAACAGGGCCCAGTATTGTCTTGGGATGGGAAGATGCCCATCTTTGTGGATGGGGTACGAATTTCCATCCCAGCACTGCAGATCCAGCATCTGATGAGGAGCCCTGGGTAATCACAGTGGAAGTTCCACTCAACCCTAACACTCAGCAGCCATGTGAAGACCCATAACCTCTCTTCCTCTTTCTCTCACCCATCTCCGTTAGCTGGGCCTGCGTCTTGGTTGACATTGCCATATTTATGAAAGAATATCAGGTTAATTCCTATCCTCTTTGCTTCACGTGATTTCATGCAAATAATCGCTGCCTACGTGCACATTTCAAAAGGGACCCTTTTTAAAATTTGATCCTTCAAACTTAACTTTGCCCTCCAAGCATTC
>NW_012102643.1:1221388-1223439 GCF_000951045.1 Mandrillus leucophaeus | reverse complement strand
CAGTAATAAGAAATATTGGCATCATGTAGCCCTTGATGTGATTTCCTGAGGATACAATATCACTTCTTGCCAAAAATGCTCAACCAGAATCTAATCATGAGAAAACATCAGCCTAGCCCAAATTGCAAGACATTCTACAAGATAACTGACCGCTACTTATCACAAGAGTCAAGGTCATGGAAAACAAAGAAGGCAGAGAAGTTGTCACAGACTAGGGGACACTAAGGGACAAAACATCTCAACACAAAGTGGAATCTTGGATTGGATTATGGTGCAGAAAAAGGATGTGAGTGGAAAAGCTGATGAAATGTGCATAATGTCTGTAGTTTAGTTAATAGTATTGCACCAATGTTAATTTTCTTGGATTATATATGTTTGTGCCATGGTTATATAAGTTGTTAAGATTGGGGAAGCTGAGTGAAGGGTAAATAAGAAAGCTCTGTACTATTCCTGCAACTTTTCTGAAAGTCTGAAATTATTCCAAAATACGAAATTAAAAATTGGGCTGAATACCAGTTCTTACTGTGCAAGGATGGTGTGCGGATTAAGCATCCTTCAAGCCCGCAGTGCAGTGCTGAATAAGCATTCTGTAAACAATAGCAAGCATTGCTGCGAGCTTCTTTACATCTGTTATCAAACACTTACTCATGGAGCATCCACACACTCACCGCTACCCAGGGGCTTTCTCTGTCTCTTGCCCTCGCCAGTGAGTTCTCTATTTGGGACTGAATAAACAGGATTCTGCAAATCAGTCCTGAAAACAAGAGTTTAAACAACAGCAAACTGTACTACTCTGATTACAAAACAGAAACCAGAGTGCTCCTGAGTGCTGAATGGAACAGACTCACAACCCCGCCCCTCTACCCCCGGAAGCAGATGGCAGAATTTATTTGAAAAGGTCTTAGAGGAAAATGAAGAAGGCATCTATTCTTGGATTGACCAGCCAAAGCGTCGATGTCAAAGGCGCCATTTTTGGTTTTATCCAGGATCTCATTCTCCCCTAAATCAATGGTCTGCAAACTTCTGATCAGGCACACATATGAGGAAAATATTTTGAGACAATTCCTCTAATGTTTATGCATTTACTTGCTAATTATATACATTTACCATGATATTAACCTGTCATGTAGGTGGTAAAGCATATAAAAGGACAGCTGTAAAGAGGAAGTGATAGAGAAGAAATAAGTGATACTTTGAAAAAATGTACTCAGTGATATAAAAAATTTCCTTACTCTCGCTTAAGGATTATTGCTATTTGGATACCGAATATCCTTTATTATTTTAAAATTCTTGGTTTATTTTATATGGTTTGAAATTGTGCAGTATGATTTATATCAATACTTGATTTTTATGATTGTCATAAATGAAAAACTAACCACATAGAGATATGTCTTCCAACTAGATGAAGGGTATCACTTGCTATACCTATTTTTAAAAATGCTTTTCATCTTCCAATTCCATATACCAATTTTGCAAAGGTTTTTGTTGAAATTTGTCTAGTTATTTTTATCTTCCCTGAGGTTAAGCTGTTGTTGAAAACTAAATAAAAAGTGTTGAATTTTTGCACTTTTAGCACGAGTTTAAAATTCACTGAAATGCTAGGTTGAGATAATTTTAAATTATATTAGAAAATTTGGTTTCCAGGACTTTAAAGTGTGTGCATATTGAAGCGTTTATATAGGGAACTTACATATTTTTGAATAATGTAAATATGTCAACAATAATTCCTTACAAGAACATTTCCAATCATCTGTTTTTAAACTGTTTTCTCTAGGCTGGGAGCTGTGGCTCATGCCTGCAGTCCCAGCTCTTTGGGAGGTCGAGGTAGGCAGATCACCTGAGATTAGAAGTTCGAGATCAGCCTGGCCAACATGGTGAAACTCTGTCTCTACTAAAAATACAAAAATTAGCTGGGTGTGGTGGTGCACACCTGTAATCCCAGCTACTTGGGAGGCTGAGGCAGGAGAATCAGTTGAACCCGGAAGGCGGAGGTTGCAGTGAGCTGAGATCACGCCATTGCATTCCAACCTGGGCGACAAGAGCAAAACTCT
>NW_012102643.1:1218928-1221338 GCF_000951045.1 Mandrillus leucophaeus | reverse complement strand
TGTAAAATCAGAGAGTTAGACTTGATTCTCTCCAAGTTGAAAACTCAGAATCAAATTTAGGGCTGTACACTCAAATTCTTATCAGGGATAGGGAGTAAAGATAAATGAGTGACAGGGGTCAGGTGTGAGACAATAAGGAGAGGTGGAGACTGGGGTGAACTAGAGATATAGCCCCTACTCAGCTGCAGCCAGCTGATGCCGTTTAGGCAGAAATATAAGCCTAGTGTTGTAGTGTTGACAGTTTCTTCCACATTTTTTAGAAGTCAGGAATCCAGATGTTATATAAATTTTCCATATTACTAATGATGGCATTTATTTTTTAAAAATCATTTTTGAAACACTATGCTAGACAAACAAAATCTCCCACGAAACCAGTTTATGACCCATTGCTTCAGAAGACTTCAACGCATTCACTACATTTCAACTTCATTGGCAACAATTGCTGGAAAGTTCTTCATTTTGCCCTGTCCTCACACCTTTACATTTACTTCTGCCAAAGATGTTTATTTGCCTGGGAAGTGGTTCCCTAACAGAAACATTTGTTTTAACTGTTGTGGCAAATCATCCATTTGCTGGGAGAGGTGGAAAAGAACAGCTTAGCCTTTTTTTTTCCCCCCACAAACATTTCTTTAGGCCAGCTTATGAAAGCCTTTGCAGATTGGTTTGTTTCTCTCTGTAACAGGGCCCAGTATTGTCTTGGGATGGGAAGATGCCCATCTTTGTGGATGGGGTACGAATTTCCATCCCAGCACTGCAGATCCAGCATCTGATGAGGAGCCCTGGGTAATCACAGTGGAAGTTCCACTCAACCCTAACACTCAGCAGCCATGTGAAGACCCATAACCTCTCTTCCTCTTTCTCTCACCCATCTCCGTTAGCTGGGCCTGCGTCTTGGTTGACATTGCCATATTTATGAAAGAATATCAGGTTAATTCCTATCCTCTTTGCTTCACGTGATTTCATGCAAATAATCGCTGCCTACGTGCACATTTCAAAAGGGACCCTTTTTAAAATTTGATCCTTCAAACTTAACTTTGCCCTCCAAGCATTCTAGACTCACCCAGGGCCTCGATTTTTAATATATTTGTACAGAAAATTATGGAAAAAATGGAATCTAAACAATGGACTTGATTTTTAAAAATAATCAGGCAGGAATTAATGTTTCAAAATAATTGTCTAGAGGTGATTCAATTTCACATGCTCTTTAAATATGTATTTTTCAGTGCACTATGGCTTGAAGGGACGATTTAAAATTAGTGTATATAGCAGCCTGTGAATCATAAAAACTCTTACAGTTAAGTTTTTCATTTCTTTTCTGCAAAACTTCATTTCAAAAATGAAATTCTACCTTCCTGGTAAATCTTCTTTCCTCCCCTGCCAAAATAATTTTACCAATACAAAAATAAAGGATTGGCTTTTAGTAAGTACAACTTAGAGATTTTGTGGCAAGCAGCATTCAAAGATGCTGGTGTTGGCCAGGCGTGTGGCTCACACCTGTAATCCCGACACTTTGGGAGGCTGAGGTAAGAGGATCGCTTGAGCCTGAGAATTCAAGATCAGCCTGGGCAACATAGTGAGATCCCATCTCTACAAAAAACTTTAAAAATTAGCTGGATGTGCTGGTGTGCCCCTGTAGTCCCAGCTACTTAGGAGGGTGAGGTGGAAGACAGGAGGCTGAGGTGGGAGGATCGCTTGAGCCCAGGAGGCAGAGACTGCAGTGAGCCACAATCACACCACTGCCCTCCAGACTGGGTGACAAAGCAACACCTTGTCTCAAAACAACAAAAACAAAAACAAAAGATGTTAATATTAATGCCCTGGAAAATTTCTTCTTCTCAAGTGTGGGTGACACCTTCTGCCTTGCTTCTGGCCAATAGAATTTGGCAAAGACAATAGGATGTCACACCTATGAGTGTGTGTGTGTATGTGTGTGTGTGTGTATATATATATATATACACACACATAAAATGTAAAATGTTATATATGTGATTTTTTTAATATTTAGGGACAGGGTCTCACTATGTTGCCCAGGTTGGACTCCAACTCCTGGGCTCAAGCAGTCCTCCCACCTCAGCCTCTTGGGACTACAGTTGCCAGGCTTTTTAACATATAACCTTACGTGCGCGCGCGCGTGTGTGTGTGTGTGTATATATATGAAATAATCTTGCACTAGAGTAACAGAGAGATTCTGGCCTTGAAAAAGCAAACAGCCATGTTGTGAGTTGCTTACAGGGAGGACCACGTGGCATTGGCAGGTGGCATCCAGGATCTGATGGCAGCCTCCAGCTGACGGCCATGAAGAAGCAGGGCCGTCAGCCATATAACCACCTTTTGTACCTGCAGATTGGTAAACAGGAAAAGGTGAAACGAGGAAACGAAGTGTGCCAGCAAAACCTAAATGAGCTTCGAA
>NW_012102643.1:1212878-1215118 GCF_000951045.1 Mandrillus leucophaeus | reverse complement strand
TTTTTTTTGCTATGCAAAGAGTTTTAAGCCTTTTGTAGTCACACTTATCAATCACTTTCATTATGGATTTGGATTTGCTGGTTGACTGTTTCGTTTCAGTTGTTGCTGCTTGATCTTGCTCAGAGGAGGCCTCCCCATCCTTGTGTTACAGAAATAGTTCCATGCTTTCTCCTAGTGTCTTTAGTTCTTCTTTCCTTTTTAAAATGTGTACTTTTTGTTCCACATGGAGTTTGTTTTCATGACTGAGGTGGGGTAAGAATTAAGCTTTCCCAGGAGAGCCAATTGTTCCAACAGCATTGAATAATCCACACCTTCCCCAACTAAGCAAAACAGATGTGCATAAATACGTGCATACTCCTAAACTCATATTCTAGCACATTGCTCTATTTGTCTCTCTTTTTTTTTTCCTTTTTTCTCAAGATGGAATCTCGCTCTGTCACCCAGGCTGGAGTGCAGTGGCACAATCTTGGCTCACTGCAACCTCTGCCTTCTGGGTTCAAGCGATTCTCCTGCCCCAGCCTCCCAAGTAACTGGGACTACAGGCGTGTGCCACCATTCCCGGCTAATTTTTGTATCTTTAGTAGAGATGGGGTTTCACCGTGTTGGCCAGGCTGGTCTCCAACTCCTAACCTCAGGTGACCCACCCGCCTCAGCCTTCCAAAGTGCTGAGATTACAGGCGCGAGCCACCATGCCTGGCCTATTTATCTCTTTATGCCAACACTTTTCCATTTTAATTATCATAGCTCCCCTATCTGTCTTGATATCTGATCAGGTAACTTGTTATTCATTTTTAAAATGTCCTTGTCAGATATTTCCTGTTTCTGATGAATTATAGAATCAGCTTGTCACCCTTGAAAAATCATTTGGGACTCTTCCTCTGCCATTTTTTCCCTTTTCCCCTTTGCCTTTCTTCTTTTCTCTTCCATTCCTGATCAATTCAACGCAAAAGCCATTCAAAAAATGATAGGCAGCCATGGTGGGGCAGTGTCCAACACAGAAAACCTGACCCCCCAGGCAGGAGATGGCTTCCCTGCAGGAGAAGCAGGAGCCTGGCAGGGGAGGCAGAGTCCTCGGGAATGAGGAGGGTGGCTGTGCGGGGATGCTACCCTGCACAGGGTGGGTGCCCATTGCCTGAGAGTGAGAGGTGGGTATGCCTGCTGGAGGGTGGCAGCTCCTGGACACGGTGCCAGAACCCCGGCAGGGTGAGGTCAGCTTCTGAATGGAGGATGGATTGGATTGCAAACAGGGGGAAGGAGCAAATGAGTAACTATCTCAAGGATCCAGCTTTCTCACTTTTGGAAAAAGCAGTACTAATTATGTAAAGGGAGAAAACAGAGTGGATCCCAAAACATTGGATTGGTATTGAACTATCGGTCTGAGCCAGGGCTGACATCATGGACGTGTGATCAGTGCATCTGCATGAGGCCCCGTGCCGGGTCATACACTTGGGTGTTTATGCTGCACCATGACTGTCTTGAAATTCTTAATAACTTAATCTTTGAATTTGTATTTCATAAGTCAAGTGTAACGGGACAATGGAGCATGCACACGGACTTGGAGCCTCAGCTCAGCAGCGGTCCCATGTCCCACCATCTCCCTGCCTCCCCAGGATCAGGGTCTCAGCCACCTTTCTCAATTCCCATGGTTCCTCAGACTCCTGCCAGCCTCCTTGTTCCCCTCCCTACCCAGCAACCACTGCCATCTTCTGCCTTCAGTGCCTACAGCGAGCATGTCTATACCATCCCCACCCACAATCCAGATACTTAGCCGTGTCCTGGCTCAGAGGTTGCAACACTCCTGAGGTTGCCCACCTGCTATGGGTTAGAGGAGTGGGTCTAGGGGAAGAGTGGATGCCTTGCTTAATTTTCTTGCCCCAGCAGAGGCACAGCACATCAGTCTGGGGACTGGCAGCAGAGACTGCAGCTGGTAGGCTGCACTTGCTCTGAGTCCCAGTGTAGGGTCCCTGGGCACCTGTGTGTGTTTGCCTTTACCCCAGGAGTATCCTCATGCAAGATGTGAAGTAGCAAATAAAAGCCACTGTGACAAATCCAGAGAGAGACCGTGGAAGAAGAGAAGAGCTTGTATTTTAGTGCCTTTATCAGCTCTTCGTTCCTGCTTTTTGAACAAGGTCCCCCATATTTTCATTTTGCATTGGACCCTGAAAATTATGTGCCAGTCCTGGTATAAACTCATGATTTTCAATATATTTAAATTGATTCAGAAATAAATATTGATGTAA
>NW_012102643.1:1208477-1210873 GCF_000951045.1 Mandrillus leucophaeus | reverse complement strand
GCTGAGGTGGGAGGATCGCTTGAGCCCAGGAGGCAGAGACTGCAGTGAGCCACAATCACACCACTGCCCTCCAGACTGGGTGACAAAGCAACACCTTGTCTCAAAACAACAAAAACAAAAACAAAAGATGTTAATATTAATGCCCTGGAAAATTTCTTCTTCTCAAGTGTGGGTGACACCTTCTGCCTTGCTTCTGGCCAATAGAATTTGGCAAAGACAATAGGATGTCACACCTATGAGTGTGTGTGTGTATGTGTGTGTGTGTGTATATATATATATATACACACACATAAAATGTAAAATGTTATATATGTGATTTTTTTAATATTTAGGGACAGGGTCTCACTATGTTGCCCAGGTTGGACTCCAACTCCTGGGCTCAAGCAGTCCTCCCACCTCAGCCTCTTGGGACTACAGTTGCCAGGCTTTTTAACATATAACCTTACGTGCGCGCGCGCGTGTGTGTGTGTGTGTATATATATGAAATAATCTTGCACTAGAGTAACAGAGAGATTCTGGCCTTGAAAAAGCAAACAGCCATGTTGTGAGTTGCTTACAGGGAGGACCACGTGGCATTGGCAGGTGGCATCCAGGATCTGATGGCAGCCTCCAGCTGACGGCCATGAAGAAGCAGGGCCGTCAGCCATATAACCACCTTTTGTACCTGCAGATTGGTAAACAGGAAAAGGTGAAACGAGGAAACGAAGTGTGCCAGCAAAACCTAAATGAGCTTCGAAGTGGTTTCTTTCCTAGAGAATGCAGCCTGGCCATACCCCGATTGCATTCTGGTGAGACCCTGAGCAGAAGGACCCAGTTAAGCCATGCCTGTGCTCCTCATCCGTGACAACTGTGAGATACTAAATGTGTGTTGTTTTAAGCTACTTAGTTTGTGGTGATTTGCTACACCACAACAGAAAACTAATACAAACTTTATTTGGAAGGGCTATTGCAAAATTTATCAAATTATAGAATTTTGACAGAGAGAGACTTTTTAGCGCAACCCTTTTGTTTTACGTGTGAACAACTGAGAATCAGAAATGGAAAGAGTCACAGAGCGAGTTAGTGACAAAGCCAGGAACAAGTTTCTTTTGACCCTGTCTCTAATGTCAAGCTTCTTCCCTGTAAGAAACCACTGGTATTGACTTTTTCTCTTTTTCTCTCTCTTTCTCCATATATATATATATATATAGATCATTCTCTGTCTCCTTTTCATATGAATACATTTATAAATATATACATTTAAAATATAATATAATATGTGTAAATATATACATATATTATTATTGGTTGAATCTTCCCATTAAAAAAAGGTTGAACAATTTACATATCTCACCATACCTGGCTAGCAAATCCATTTCCTCACAGTTTCACACAAATCGGTTACTATTCACCTTTTCCTGTTTACCAATCTGCAGGTACAAAAGGATATTTTGGTGTGTTTCATTTTAGCCATTCCTAATTTTTAATCAGGTTGAACATTTTGCTTAATGTTTATTGGCCAGTTCTATTTCATGGTTTATTAACTGCGTGTTCATACTCTTTGTTCACTGTTATACTGGCTTGTTTTCCCTATTGATTTGTAAGAATTCTTGATAAATGTGTCCTGAGTTATTAGTAGTTTATGTGGAGGTAGGTATGGTGGCTTATACCTGTAGTCTTAGCACTTTGGGAGGCTGAGGTGGGAGGATCGTTTGAGGCCACAAGTGGGAGGCTGCAGTGAGCTATGATCCTGCCTCTGCACTATAGCCTGGATGATAGATTGACACCCCATATGTTAAAAAAAAAAACAAAAAAAACAAAAAAACACAAAACTAATAAATAAACAGTTTAACTGTTTAAATTTAGCAACTGTTTCTTCTAAGTTGTTCCTTGTCTTTTTTTTTTTTTTTTTTTTTTTAGAGGTAGGATTCATTTGGATATGCAGGCTAGGGTGCAGTGGTGCAATCACAACCATAGCTCACTGCATCCTTGATTTCCTGGGCTCGAGCCATCCTCTTACCTCAGCCTCCCAAGTAGCTGGGACTACTGGTACAGCACCACACCCGGCTAATTTTTGTATTTTTGGTAGAGACAGGGCTTCATCATGTTGCCCAGGCTGGTCTCGAACTCCTGGACTAGAGCAATGCACCCACCTCGGCCTCCCAAAGTGCTGGGATTACAGCATGAGCCACTGCACCTGGTCTCCCTTGTCTTTTAATTTGGTTTCTGAGATTTTTTTTTGCTATGCAAAGAGTTTTAAGCCTTTTGTAGTCACACTTATCAATCACTTTCATTATGGATTTGGATTTGCTGGTTGACTGTTTCGTTTCAGTTGTTGCTGCTTGATCTTGCTCAGAGGAGGCCTCCCCATCCTTGTGTTACAGAAATAGTTCCATGCTTTCTCCTAGTGTCTTTAG
>NW_012102643.1:1193478-1207577 GCF_000951045.1 Mandrillus leucophaeus | reverse complement strand
GCAGGAGAAGCAGGAGCCTGGCAGGGGAGGCAGAGTCCTCGGGAATGAGGAGGGTGGCTGTGCGGGGATGCTACCCTGCACAGGGTGGGTGCCCATTGCCTGAGAGTGAGAGGTGGGTATGCCTGCTGGAGGGTGGCAGCTCCTGGACACGGTGCCAGAACCCCGGCAGGGTGAGGTCAGCTTCTGAATGGAGGATGGATTGGATTGCAAACAGGGGGAAGGAGCAAATGAGTAACTATCTCAAGGATCCAGCTTTCTCACTTTTGGAAAAAGCAGTACTAATTATGTAAAGGGAGAAAACAGAGTGGATCCCAAAACATTGGATTGGTATTGAACTATCGGTCTGAGCCAGGGCTGACATCATGGACGTGTGATCGGTGCATCTGCATGAGGCCCCGTGCCGGGTCATACACTTGGGTGTTTATGCTGCACCATGACTGTCTTGAAATTCTTAATAACTTAATCTTTGAATTTGTATTTCATAAGTCAAGTGTAACGGGACAATGGAGCATGCACACGGACTTGGAGCCTCAGCTCAGCAGCGGTCCCATGTCCCACCATCTCCCTGCCTCCCCAGGATCAGGGTCTCAGCCACCTTTCTCAATTCCCATGGTTCCTCAGACTCCTGCCAGCCTCCTTGTTCCCCTCCCTACCCAGCAACCACTGCCATCTTCTGCCTTCAGTGCCTACAGCGAGCATGTCTATACCATCCCCACCCACAATCCAGATACTTAGCCGTGTCCTGGCTCAGAGGTTGCAACACCCCTGAGGTTGCCCACCTGCTATGGGTTAGAGGAGTGGGTCTAGGGGAAGAGTGGATGCCTTGCTTAATTTTCTTGCCCCAGCAGAGGCACAGCACATCAGTCTGGGGACTGGCAGCAGAGACTGCAGCTGGTAGGCTGCACTTGCTCTGAGTCCCAGTGTAGGGTCCCTGGGCACCTGTGTGTGTTTGCCTTTACCCCAGGAGTATCCTCATGCAAGATGTGAAGTAGCAAATAAAAGCCACTGTGACAAATCCAGAGAGAGACCGTGGAAGAAGAGAAGAGCTTGTATTTTAGTGCCTTTATCAGCTCTTCGTTCCTGCTTTTTGAACAAGGTCCCCCATATTTTCATTTTGCATTGGACCCTGAAAATTATGTGCCAGTCCTGGTATAAACTCATGATTTTCAATATATTTAAATTGATTCAGAAATAAATATTGATGTAAGTGTATGCATGTGTACATGTGTCTGTACATCTGCATGCGTCTAGCTCTGTCCACGGAGAGATCCTGAGAGCAGTCGCACAATAGGAACAATGAACACGCTTAGCACCCAGACCTTGGCTTCTAAAAATTATTTTACTTATTTATTTATTTATTTAGACAAGGTTTCACTCGGTCACTTAGGCTGGAGTGCAGTGGTGCAAACACGGCTCACTGCAGCCTCAGTCTCCTGGACTCAAGCAATCCTCCTGCCTCAGCTTCCCATGTAGCTGGGACTACAGGTGTGCACCATCACACCCAGCTAATTAGTTTATTTCTTGTAAAGATGGAGTCTTGTTTTGTTGCCTAGGCTGGTCTCGAACTCCTGGGCTCAAGTGATCTTCTCACCTTGGCCTCCCAAAGTGCTGGAATTACAGGCATGAGCCGCCACACCTGGCCAGTTTCTAAAAATTATTTTCTGCTAAAAAGAACTGGAGATTTTTGGAGAAATGGCTAATTCCAGATCTGGGGCAAGATGACTAGAAGATAAACTTGAGTACCTGTTCAGCCAAAAAAGAAGGAAGTACTCAAAGAATGATGGGGACATGTCTAGAGGACACGGAAGCCAGCAGGAAGAGGCTCCCACTGGTCACACAAAACACTTTTTAATTACAAAGGAAGAAAGAGGAACCTGATAGTGGAGAAGCCTGGCAGACACCACCTTAACTAGAATCAGAGTTAATGTCACCATTAAGGGAACAAATCGAAAACGTGCTATGAAGAACACACCATCACTTCAATGGTCTTCTTGCCAAAGACGTATAACTTGAATCTAATCATGAGAGAATGTCAGATTAACCTAAATGAGGCACATTCTGCAAAATAACTGGTATATCAATAATATATCATATAATACGTAATACTGTATAGTATACACATATGTACTATACTAATATACTATGAAATAATGTAATAGTATAGTATTTAATAGTATTTAATAGTTCAGTATTTAATAGTATAGTATATAATAGTATAGTATATATAGTATATACTATATAATACTATACTAGTATATAACAGTATAGCAGTATACTATACAATATAGTATTATATGCACTATATATTGAATCTATAATTGTTTTCTTTTGAATATACATTTTATATGTATATATCTTTTCTTTTCTAAAATATAAATTTTTCCAGATCTTTTTAGTGTGCAAGTTATTTCAAATAGTCCTCTGAATTTTTTTTCTTTTTTTAGAGATAAGGTCTGGCTCTGTTGCCCAGACTGTAGTACAGTAGGCTCAAGTGATCATCCCTCCTCGGTCTCCCAAGTAGCTGGTATTACACACAGGCAACACAATACTTGGCTAATTGTTTTTATCATTTTTTGGAGAGGCAGGGTCTTGCTATGTTCCCCAGGCTGGTCTCAAACTCCTGGGCTCAAGTGATCCTCCCAACTTGGTCTCCCAAAGTGTTGGGATTACAGGCATGAGCCACTGCCCCCAACCTAGTCTTCTGAATATGGGATCGAGTTTCAACATGAGTTTTGGAGGAGACAAACACTCAAACCAGAGCGATATAAAAGCCACTTTTTAAGGATGTCCTTCTTCACAGTGGCCAAACTGACACCTTCGTTAATTCAGTCACCCAATGCTGAAAGAGAATTCTAGGTAAAGGAAGAAATCATTCTAATTCGGGAGATCATAAAAAGATTACTTGGTTTGATCTTCCCAATAATCTTGTAAGAAGGTAAGTTTGCATGTTGGTGTTTAACTGCCATTAATGTTGTAGGTTGCTAAAAAATGCTTACGGTACAGCTATGTTTCCCCTCTTTGGGATCTGTCTACACTGTTGGAGAGGGCAGGCCAAGGGATTCAGTTCTGCTGAAGGAACCAGGGAAAAAATGCTGTCCAAACCAACTGGGGTTTTGGCAATGAATGCACATTTGTTCACCAGTTAAGCATTTGTTTAGATTCCTCTGTTTTGAAAAATTAAGTGGTTCAGTATTTTAAATTTGCTCCTAAGCCCAGTATAATGAATGACCTTTCGTCTTCTTAGGTCACTGAAAAGAATTTTCTTGTGTTTGTGGCTAATTCCTCACTGGCAGAGGCCCAGACAGGGGACAGGAGGGACGCTTAGGCTGCTTAGGTCAAAAATAAACACAGGAGGAGGGAACACCCCGCATGTCCTGCGTTTGTTCATTTTCAATCATCCACACTGTCGTGTATGAGTTTGGGTGGTTTTGTATACAGCATAAGCTATACACACATTCTAGGAAATAATTTTGAATGACTAAAGTTGCAATTTACCAAACCTAGTTTTCCTCTTGAGTTTTAATGTTTCCTTTTCAAATCTGTGGTTCCAATTATAAGAATAGAATAACAAAAATCAGTCACCGTGTTTGAGAATGTCATTGATTCATATTTGGTCTCATTTATAAACTTAGCCTTCAAACGTTTAACATTTAAATGCTTTCAAATATTTTAAGCTGCATTTCTAAATTTGATATTCTGGACTTTGTTTTCAAGTACTTCAACTGTCCAACACTTCTGCTTTCTCAGGTAAGCACTTATAAATCTCATAAATCACGTTTCTACAAATCTTAAACTCTTAAATGTTCCAGTGGTTACATGTTGACTTAGTGAGATTTCTGTTTTAAAACGGCACATTTGAGCAATGATTTGATTCCATTTTAAACTACGATTAACAAGTTTGACCAACATGTTGTTCTTACAGACCGAAGCCTCCTAAACATAAGGCTCTTAAAGTATGTAAATTGTTAAATATAAATGATTCTTTTTTAACAAAAAGAATAGTAATTCAGTGATGCTGAATCTGTCAAATATTTCCATGTTTAGTTCCGAATCTTATCTCTGTTACACATGCTTACTGATAAAATCACTTTCCCATGTAGGACATTCCTATAAATAACTTTAAATATTCCTGGAGTTTAAAGGTGCTTCCCTCCTGGGAGATTATCATATTTCGGGGTACCTAAGGTTGCTTCCAACTAGACTTTTTAATGTGGGGTTTGTGAATACAATTAAGAGGGTTCGTGAACTTGGATGGAAAAAAAAGTATTTCTACTCTCACCAACCTCTAACTGAAATTTGGCATTCTCTTCACATATGAACACAAACAACAAACCACAATTGTGTTAGCAGGACCTGTGACTCTGTCACCAATAGAAATGACAGGTTTTGCTTTTGTTTTGTTTGTTTGTTTTTGAGATGGATTTCTTGCTCTGTCGCCCAGGCTGGAGTGCAGGGGCGCAATCTCGGCTCGCTGCAGCCTCCACCTCCCAAGTTCAAGCGATTCTCCTGCCTCAGCCTCCCAAGTAGCTAGAATCACAGGTGTGTGCCACCATGTTCAGTTAATTTTTTTGTATTTTTTTATAGAGATAGAGTTTTGCCACATTGGCCAGGCTGGTCTCCAACTGCTGACCTCAGGTGATCCACCCGCCTCGGCCTCTCAAAGTGCTGGGATGACAGGTGATTTTTATGTCACATTATGGTTGTTGTATCTCAAAATAACTTTTCTAGGCAGCACTAACTTTAAAATTAGCTTGCTGCTAGATCCTGTTATTTAATGCATTAATGAAGAAACTCATATGACCATATCACAATATTTTCATATTTGTATTGATCATATAATTAAAGTACAATAAACTGGAAATACTTAAAGTGTTAAGTTTTTTATCATTTTTGACATATACACCATGAAACCATCACCACAATCAAGACATTGGACTTTTCCGTCACCCCCACCAGTTTCTCTGTGCCCCTCTGTAATCCATTCGTCCCTCCACTCCCACCCACAGATGATCATTGATTTGCTTTGTGTCACGATATGTTAGTTTACACGTTTAAGAAGTTTACATAAATGGGCCAGGCGCAGTGGTTTACACTTGTAATCCCAGCACTTTGGGAGGCTGAGGTGAGCAGATCTCCTGATGTCAGAAGTTCGAGACCAGCCTGGCCAATATGGTGAAACCTGTCTCTACAAAACATATAAAAATTAGCCGGGTGTGGTGGCACAAGCCCGTAGCCCCTGCTACTCGGGAGGCTGAGGCTGGAGAATCGCTGGAACCCAAAAGGCAGAGGTTGCAGTGAGCTGAGATCTTGAGATCACGCCACTGTACTCTAGCCTGGGTGACTGAGTGAGACCTTGTTTCCAAAAAAAAAAAAAATTTACATAAATGGAGTCATGATTCTTTTTTTGGTAGGGAAGGTTCTGCCTTTTTCACTCAACATCATGGTTTTGACATCCATCCGCATTATATGTGTATCAATAGTTCATTCTTTTTTATCATTTGATAGTCATCTATTGCATGGATATACCACAATTTGTTTATTCATTTACCTGCTGATGGACATTTAAGCTGTTTCTAGATCTGGGCTGTTACAAACAAACTTGCTATTAACAATCGTGTACAAGTCAAGTCTTTGTGTGGATTTGTGTTTTCCTTCCTCTTGGGTGTCAAATAGCTGGGTCAGATGGCAGAGGGATGTTTAACTTTTAAAGAAACTGCCAAACTGTTTTGCAAAGTGGTTACGCCATTTGACATTCCCACTAGCAATGAATGAGAGTTCTAGTTACTCTGCATCTTGCCAGCACTTGGTCTGGCCAATCTTTTTGTTAGCCAATATATTGAATACATGGTGGTATTTTATTAGAGTTTAATTTGCATTTCCTTGATTATTAATGTTGAGCATTTCTTTATGTGCCCGTTGGTCATTTGTATATCTTCTTTTTGAAGTGCTGGTTTGAAATCTTTGCCCATTTTAAAAATTGAGTTAATAGTCTTCTTAATTGTTGAGTTGTAAAAGTTCCTCATAGATCTGTTATAGATTCCTTATAGATTCAGCAGATACTTCTGATACATCACATGTCTTTGGTACTCAGAACATGTACAATGCATGTATCAGACACATCTTCATATATCTGTTATAGATTCTGTTAGAAGGATAGATTCCTTATAAAATAGATTCCTTGTATGTGTGTATATAATATGTGTAGGTGTAATCCCAGCTACTCAGGAGGCTGAGGCAGGAGAATCGCTTGAACCCAGGAGCCCAGGAGGCAGAAGTTGCAGTGAGCCGAGATCGCACCACTGCACTCCAGCCTCAGCAAAAGAGCCAGACTCTGTCTCAAAAAAAAAAAATATATATATATATATATTTATATATGTGTGTATATATATAACTTCTAGAAGAAAACATAAGAAGAAATCATTGCAACCTTGGGGTAGGCAAAGATTTCTTCAAACACAAAAAGTACAAACCGTGAAAGAAAATATTGATACATTGGATGACATCAAAATTTAAAACTATCATTCTTCAAAAGACAAAATTGAGAAAATAAAAGGCAAGCTATAGATTGGCAGAAATCCACCACATGTATCAGACACATTTTCATATATCTGTTATAGATTCTGTTATACAGATAGATTCCTTATAATATAGATTCCTTATAAGGATAGATTCCTTATAATATAGATTCCTTATAACAGAATTGGAAGTTAGAAGCAAGATGGTTAAGTTAGATCTCTTTCACTGTCTCAGTCATAATTTTGCAAAGGCGGTTCCAGGCAGAGAGGCCATCTGTCCCAGTTTGCTGGGGACAATCTTAGTTTACGCTGTTATTAATGCTTCTTTCACTCTCAAAAGTGTCCCTCTCTCCAAAGCTCTCTAGACCTCTGACCTTGAGGGACTCCTATAGTCTCTTCAGGTACTCCTTATGTCTTCAGGACCACAAAATCTTCTAGAATTTAGAACAATATCCATTTGAGTTCTGGAGATCTCTGGTGTCTCTCAGTCCTTGCTTCCAAGATAATTCCACTGATGCACGCTGAGATCAGTTGACTCCATTCACCATCCAAGACATATATCCAGCTAAAAGCCAAGCAAAAAGACAAGTCAAATGTATTAATAAGCCTTCCGGCTTCATTCTATTTGCTTTTACTCTCTTGGGAGAAGAGAATGCACAAAGTGACAGATCTTGGAAGGAAATGGCCAGGAGGTGAGGGGTAGAGATTCTTGTGCTTAGCTGAGAGGGCCAGCATGGAGCTGGGTGAGGAGGACACGGAGGAAGAACAGTTAGAGGAGAATGCTGTTTTAAACAGGGTGGTCAGGGCCTCTCTGGGGTAGAGGCATTTGAGCAGAGACCTGAATGGAGTGAGGGTGAAAACCGCAGGACTATGTCAGGAAGGGGTGATGCAGGCAGAAGGAGCAACATGCCTGGGTGTCTCAAACGTCCCTCATCACATGAGTGAATAAACCTCTCCCACTGAACATTGGTGATCCTGAAGTTCTGATGCTCTGCCAGAAAATGCACCCAAGAGTAGATTTCCCATTGTTTTAAATGGGAAAAATAATAATGCATGACAGGTCAACCCAAGCCCCCAACACCCCCATCCTCATGGCCTAATCACCTCTTCGAGATCCTGGGCTCAAGAGATACTCCCACCTTGGCCTCCCCAAGTGCTGGCCCACTTTCTTGATAATGTTCTCTGCAGCAAAAAAGTTTTTAACTTTGATGAAGTGTAATTTATCTTTTTTTTTTTTTTTTTTTTTTTTTTTTTTGAGACAGAGTCTCACTCTGTTGTCCCGGCTGGAGTGCAGTAGCACGATCTCAGCTCACTCTCTTAAAATAGAACTAAGCACTTAAAAAGCTGTCTTAGTTAGTCTGTTTGCTCTGCCATAACAAAATACCTGAGATTCTGGTATTTTATAAAGAACAGAAACTTATTTCTTATGGTTCTGGAGGATGAAAAGTTAAAGATCAAGGTGCCCGCAGGTTTGGTTGTGTGGTGAGAGCTGCTGTTTGCTTGCAACATGGCGACTTGTTGGTGTGTCCTCCAAAGGAGAAGAGGAAGCAAGCCTCTTTAAGAAGGGCCTGAATCCCATTCACAAGGGAGGAACCCTCATGACCTAATCACCTCTTCAAGGACTCACTTCTTTTTTTTTTTTTTTGAGACGGAGTCTCGCTCTGTTGCCCAGGCTGGAGTGCAGCCGCGCGATCTCGGCTCACTGCAAGCTCCGCCTCCCGGGTTCATGCCATTCTCCAGCCTCAGCCTCCCGAGTAGCTGGGACTACGGGCGCCCGCCACCACGCCCGGCTAGTTTTTTGTATATTTTAGTAGAGACGGGGTTTCACCGTGTTAGCCAGGATGGTCTCGATCTGCCGACCTCGTAATCCGCCCACCTCGGCCTCCCAAAGTGCTGGGATTACAGGGGTGAGCCACCGCGCCCGGCCTGGAATCACTTCTTAATTCCATCACATTGGTCATTAAGTTTCAACTCCTGAATTTTGGAGGGGATACATTCAAACCACAGCAAATGTCTACAAGTATCAAAGCAGTGTGTTAGGATATAAAATGTTTAAAACATAGCTTCCTGATCACCAAATCATCAGGAAAGTTTTCAACAAATAATTGGTTTGTTTGTGGCAACACCCCTACATCTGAGTGCATGTCCCTTTCATTGCTTCTTGGTGCACTTTTCTAAATGTGATTCTGATATTCTCTCAATGGTAGTTGACATGCTGCTTTTCCTGCATGATGTCTTGATGGAGATTCTGAATCTAATTTGGGGGATACAAATATCAGTTTTTCTTTATAAATATTCATCTGTTAATTGTGAGAAATGTGCCTTCTAGGAAGTTTGAGTATCAAAAACAAAGTCATTTTATTGGGAAACTACTTACTGAAGAGACATTTGAAGCATCCCTGTATTTGTCTTATTGGGTTAAGAAGGATGTGAGATTTCTCTCTCTGTGTCTGTCTTTTTTACTTTTTTTTTTTAACGTTTGCAAAAAGCCCCTGCCCGTCCCCACATGCACACGGTATCATATACTGCCTTTTTTGTAAAGACCCATGAGAAAATTTCTCTCCCGTATCAATATCAGGCAAAGCTCTGATTTGCCCAAGTCATTTGGTTTCTTTCTCACAGAGGAATTAAGAATCATGAACACTGGCCAGGCACGGTGGTGGCTCACGCCCGTAATTCCAGCACTTTGGGAGGCCAAGGCAGGTGGATCTCCTGAGGTCGGGAGTTCGAGACCAGCCTGGCCAACATGGTGAGACCCCCGTCTCTACTAAAAATACAAAAATTAACTGGGCGTGGTGGCGCATGCCTGTAATCCTGGTACTCTGGAGGCTGAGGCAGGAGAATCGCTTGAACCCAGGAGGCAGAGGTTGCGGTGAGCCGAGATTGTGTCACTGCACTCCAGCCTGGGCAACAAGAGTGAAACTCTGCCTCAAAAACAAACAAACAAAACAAGACAAAACAAAAAGAATCATGAACACTATGGAGCACTTTGAAATCCATGATTTTTAGTCTTGACTCTGCAGCGCTTTGCGGGTTCCTTCAAGACCTTTTCACCTACCTACAGGAGAAAGGGGTTAGGCATAAGGCTGTGGCTGGGATCCTTCACCTCCTTTTTCCATACTGAATTTCTTTTTTTTTTTTTTTGAGATGGAGTCTCGCTCTGTCGCCCAGGCTGGAGTGCAGTGGCTGGATCTCAGCTTACTGCAAGCTCCGCCTCCCGGGTTCACGCCATTCTCCTGCCTCAGCCTCCCGAGTAGCTGGCACTACAGGCGCCCGCCACCTCACCCGGCTAGTTTTTTTTTTGTATTTTGTAGTAGAGACAGGGTTTCACCGTGTTAGCCAGGATGGTCTTGATCTCCTGACCTCGTGAGCCGCCCGTCTCGGCCTCCCAAAGTGCTGGGATTACAGGCTTGAGCCACCGTGCCCGGCCTCCATACTGAATTTCTATACATGCTAGATTTTAAATAAAGGAAAGTTTGAAAGCCACTGATGTAATTGATCACATTTCTGTCCTTGCACTGGCTGCCTGGAAGCTCAGCATCTAATTCTTAGTTCTCCAATGACAAGTGTCCAGGACCTTCTAGTCCACATTTTGTGTGCAAACCTTACCTTGACTTTCTTGCGTTTTCTTTCCTGTTTCCCAGTTATCTGCTTTTCTTGTTTTCTTTATTCTGCTGCCATATATATGGTTTTGTATGTTGCCTCAAATCCTTTTTGGAAAGAGCCAAGGTTTAAGTGAATGTATTTCAAAAAATTGAATGCTTTTTCTGTAGAGGTGATCTTTGCAGGTGAGAAAGGAATGTGTTTAGAAAAAAGGCATGATTTGTCACATAGAATTCACATGTGTGTTTGTAGGATATGTATATACATATCCTACAATGAATATACATACATTGGATATATTGTGAGGTTCATAGTTTTCAAAATTAATGTGGTTTTCTGGCTTTAGAGGGCATTTATGTGGAAGACTGGGGGAGGAGGGAGGAATGTCTTTTACTCCAAGGTAGGCATGCCTGTGGACTACACCACAAAGAATCTGCTTTATGGCTTAGCACTTTCAAATTTTGTTTGGGATTATTTTGCTGGTTGTTATCAAATGAGGACAAATACTTAACAAGGAGATAGCAAGGGAAGAGACAGAAAGGGGGTGCTTCTACATAGGAAGGTGGCTGAATTTTCAGGGTTGTGAATAAGGATTGGGGACCTTAAGTCCTATCAGCTTCTGCTCATCTGTTGTGACTCTGTGGTCAAGGTTTTACTCTCCCCAAGATGGGGATTCTCTTCTCTGCTGTATATTGGAACCACCTAGGGAGCTTTAAAAAAGGATGATGCCCGCCAAGCATGTTGGCTCATGCCTGTAATCCCAGCACTTTGGGAGGCCGAGGTGGGTGGATCACTTGAGGTCAGGAGTTCAAGAGCAGCCTGGCCAACATGAAGAAACCTTGTCTCCACTAAAAATACAAAAATTAGCTGGGCATGGTGGCACATGCCTGTAATCCCAACTACTTGGGAGGCTGAGGCAGAACTGCTTGAACCCAGGGGGCGAAAGTTGCAGTAAGCCAAGATCACACCACTGCACTCCAGCCTGGGCGACAGAGTGAGGCTCCATCTCACAAAAAAAAAAAAAAAAAAAAAAAAGGCTGATGCCACTTTTCCATCCCAGAGTCTGGTTTAATTGGTCTAGGATGGAGCCTCAGCATGGGGATTTTTAAAAGCTCTCCCTGGAGATTCTGTGTACCCAGAGTTGAGAATCACAGCACTAAAAGAAGGAAAAATAAAATTAATAAGCACCTGCCTCCTGCTTATCTCTCAGGGGCGTTGGGGTGTGTCTGCAATTTATGAAATAATGGGCCAGATTCTGGGGAAGGAGTAAAATGGTATGAAGGAAATAGATTAACCCTTTGCATTCTATGGGGTACCTTTGGTTAACAAGTGTTCAAGATTTTTCCCCATGAGCCACAGGAAGAAACATTTCACATACTGGTCAAAGATATAGACATAGATATGGATATAGATATAGATATAGATACAGATATATGTGTGTGTATATATGTATATATGATATATGTATGTATACATATATACATATATATCTCTCCATTGTAAATTGAAAATATCCTAAGTTCAAAATGCATTTAATACGCCTAACCTACTGAACATCACAGCTCAGCCTAACCTACCTTAAATGCACTCAGAACACTTGCATTACCTCGCAGTTGAGCAAAATCATCTAACACAAAGCCCATTTTATAATACAGTTTTGAATATCTCACAAAATTTATCAAATATTTTGCTGAAAGTGAAAAACAGAATTGTCATATAGGTATCCCAATTATGGTTTCTACTGAACACACATTACTTTCACATCATCATAAAGTCAAAAAATCATTAAGTGAAACCGTCATAAATTGGGGAATATATGCATACATGTAACTATATATAGGGGATCATATGTATACATGTGGCTATACATGTATATGTATGTATATATATTCTTATCACGTACAATTCACTTGATATTTTCTATTCCAGTGTATTCCTTTAGAAAAAAAATTAAAGTCCATAGGCCAAGACAAATTAAACACCTCTGGAGGTCATTAAGGGCTCAATTTATAATGGCTTGGAGCACTTAGCAAAGATACTATGGGAAGTGAAGCTGTGTGTACAGTAATAATATTTGTTGAGCAATTGCTAGTGCCAGCTGCAGTCATAGTAGAAAGTGTTTTATGAGCATGAGCTCAGTGAATTTTCACAATAATAGTATAAGATGAGTACTGTTATCTTCACTTCGGTGATGAGAAAATCAAGGCCAAGTACACATGTACATTCCGCTTCTAGAAGCCAGAAGCAGAGCCATCTCCAAGCCGACCGCAGCAGCCCCCAGGAAGAGAACAACCATGTTTACTGAATACATTTGCCTCTGTTTGAAGTTTGGGGAGTAGAAAGAGGAGTAAGCTATGACCAGAGGTGGGTCCAGGAATGATGAGGCCTGATAACACGTGCAATTTGCAGCCCCTATTCAAGAAAAATAGTACAAAATTATGAGTCCAAGATTAGATAAGAAAATGGTTATTTCTTTAAATTAAGAAAAAGAAAAAACACAACAAATTCAAATTTTAAGAAGCTGAAAATTACCACACACATCACAAAATTCCCAACTCAACTTTCCTCCAAAATGCCAGCAGCCGCCCGACATCACGGTTGGGGGTGGGGAATCGGAGTGGAAAGAGAGCGGACTCTACTGCCTGCAGCCAGAGGTCCAAAGCGAAGGACTTTTGTAAGCTTTACATCAACGAGCAACCATCTGAACACTTTTCTAAGTCCCCTTAGAAAGGGGTCCAAGCAAGTCAGGGGCCCAAGAACTTAACCTCCATCAGCTTCCCTGTAACCTTACAACTGGAATTGAAGATTACGGCTCAAGAGCAAGGGCTTTGGAGTCAGCCAGGCCTGAATTTCATTTCTGGCTCAGTCACTTTCTGCCTTCTTTGAGCCTGGACCCGCTCATTTGTTCAATGAGTGTGCTGACAGCAGCTACCTTGGGGTCTCTCTCGGGGATTACATGAGTTAAGGAAGAGTTGGGCATTGGATGAGCTTAAGGTTGCAAGTATAAATAGAGGACGCCCAGTTAAACTGGAATTTCAGAGGAACAAAAAATGCTTTGTAAATATAAGTACATACAACCTATCACATAAGATATGTACTGTAACTGATTCCTCGATTCTCTGAAATTCAGATTCACCTGGGTGCCCTGTCTTTTACTGCACTTAACAAATGACAGTGGTTGATTTTGCTTTTGGATTGAAGCATCCTGAGTATCCCACAGTGGAATTCATAGACATTAGAGAGTGGGTGACGGGGTAGGAAAGACTGCATAGACTCCAATTAACATAGTTCGTTGTCGGGGAGACCAAAAGGGGGGTGGCTATGAGAGGATGGAGTAAGTGGGGTGCCTTGATTTGGGCATGTAGTGGAGGGGGCTATACCTCTCACCTTCACTAAACCAGTTAAGCTCTTGAGACCTCATTTTCCTTAGCTGTAAAATGGGTGCAACATAGGGGAGCCCCCTGAACCGTTCTCACCTAAATACCACACCAGTGGCACTTCCTTATAATTCAGATGTCACCTCCTCAGAGAGGTCTTCCCTGACTGCTCTAGCTAAAATGACCGCCTCTCCTCCACTCCCCAACAGCAGATATGTATATATATTTTTCTCCTTGTAACTGTAACTCTCTGAAACTGTCTTGCTTC
Source organism: Mandrillus leucophaeus (assembly GCF_000951045.1). Taxonomy (NCBI): domain Eukaryota; kingdom Metazoa; phylum Chordata; class Mammalia; order Primates; family Cercopithecidae; genus Mandrillus; species Mandrillus leucophaeus. The sequence continues at coordinate 1,193,814 of NW_012102643.1, read as the reverse complement.
TTTACTTGGTTATTTGTTTACGGTTTGTCTCTCCATGTGAATGTAAGTTCCGGGAGGGCAGAAAACTAGTCTGTCTTGCTCTAGCTGAGTCTCTCAGGAGTGGTACCTGGCACAGTAGATGCTCAATATATTTTGAATGAATGAATGGGTGGTTGAGTGAATGAATGTTATTGTCACTATCGAGGTCCTCTCCGAGCCGTCGTTCCTTTCACAGGGGTCATGCCTGGGTTGCAGGGAGGATGTGCTGCCCCGGGGAGGGAGGAGGTGCGGGGTGTCGGTGGGTGGGGAGGAGGCTGGGCCCTGGCCTCCCGGACCAGCGAGAGCAAGCGCGCTCTG
>NW_012102643.1:1129633-1193038 GCF_000951045.1 Mandrillus leucophaeus | reverse complement strand
CGGGGCCTCCGCAGCTGTCGGGGCGTTCTGGGGCGCACGGGCCTCCCAGGGCCACGAAGGCACAAGGGCAGAGGGGACAGCAGCAGAGCCCCCGCTCGGGAAAGGCTCTCCCAGGCTCCGGGCCCCAGTTTCCCCTTGCGCTTTGGGGCAACGAGCCTGAAGTTTGCTCTCCCGCGCGCGGGACAAGTGCATGGCGCGCAGGCGGTGTAGACGCGGCTAGGTCCTTGGCGTTTTGTTCGATTTATGGTCCCGGAGGTTCGCGATAAGGGGCGCTCCCCCATTCCTCAAACTCAAGCCCTCAGGTGGTGTTTATGGGGTAACTAAGAAGCAGAGCCAACCGCTGGAATCCTGGGATGGGGCTGGAACGGCCCGCTGAGCCTTTGCCTTCTGGCTATTGATACACTACTTTTCAAAAGTCCATTTGCGCTCGGCCCGCTCTGGTCCAGGTCTGGGGCTTTGAACCGGGGCAGGGAATCCTGGCGCCTGCTGCGGGTAGAGTTGAAACTTAGGAAAATTTGCATCCGAAGTGTGTTTAGAAGGCGGCAAGGGTTTCGTTGTAATGGGAGAAAGTGGGAAATGGAATTGTTTTTTAGTCATGAAGTCTGGAGGTTAAACGGCCGGCCGTGCTGGCCCAAGCTCCTTCAATATATTCCTGCCTCCCCCGCCCCCCCAATAAATAGTTTATAAACTCAAAGAATACTAGGAAAGCGTGACTGGTGAACGTACCACCCCTATCGCAAAATCCTCAGTGCGCTTTTCTCAGCTGTTGAACTGGAAGCGCCTTTTGCAGTGCGAGGTTCCTACTTCCCCGAAGTCGTGACTGAGAGTTGACAGCGTGCACCCTGCCGCGCTCTGAATTCTTTTTCAAAAGCAAGACCGATGCTGGATCGGTCTTTTTATGGATACCCTTTTCTTTTCTTTCCCCTTTCCCCGAAATGCTATGTAATCTTTAATTACTTTTTAAAATATAACGTGGAGGTATAAATCACCCCTGGTAAGAGGTACCTTTTAATTACGAGGTGCAGTGGAAGAGGTGAACATCGGAGTCTAGCTGTTAGCGAGGGTGGAGGGGCAGGGGGATGATTTACAAACATCATGTAAGAATTTGAGCACTGAATTATGTTTGAGTTAGGGAGATCCCTTACAAAGGAAATTATAACCAGTGGACAATTGTATTTCAAGCCGAATCTATTAATTTCATGAGCCGTTTCTTGATTGAGTGAAATGTCTGTGACCATAATAGATACAGAACTAGTAAGCACCTTACCAGACTATGACCCATTTGTTACCAACTAACATACACGTATAACCATCCTGCTTACACACAAAAAAGAGGTACACAAAGAAAGAGAAAGAGGGAGGAGAGAGAGAACCTCTTTTTCAAAATAATCTTTGTGAAAGAATCTTTCACAATTTTACTCAATAAATGTTCATTTTTTTCCACTTTTCTTTCTTCATCACCTTAAGCCCCTTCATCCTTTACATATCTCTGCATTTAGACACTCTCACGCTTGGGTAAGTTCTTCTATAATTTATATAACAAATAACAAATGATAGTGGTTTGAATCTTGCTTTTGACTAAGCATTAAATCGTGTTGGTATTAAAAAATCTCCTTGCCTCGTAGGAAACTCTTAACTTTTGCCATTGTGAATAGACCAATGTGGTTAGGTCCAAAAGAGCCTGAACGTTTTTTACTTTAAAGCAATTTATATGTCCCCATTCTCTTGTAACTTTAGCTTCACAATATTATTCACTATTTGATCTGAAAGGAATTGGCAGTTTTCTTTTCTGTCTTAAAATAGCTCACCTGGTGTAGTGACCATGTGTAGAAGAATACTCTATCAACACATAAATCAATCCTCCAATATCAGAAAACTATAGGAAATATAAAATAAAATAAAAAGATGTGTATCCAAATACTTTAGGATTTTTAAAAAAGTTTTAATCGCGTAAGTTTTAGAATCTTCTTTTCATGTCTTTTGTGTTGCATTAAACACATCATAAAGAGGTATGATTTGTTGACTTGTTATAGGATTACCATTTGGCAAAAACGCCCAAGACATGCTGTTTCAAATATGTGGTACTACTTCTGCTTTAAATTGCATGTAAGAGATTGCAAACTTTGTTCCAGATGGATAAATTGATAAAATGCTAGCTGCTGTTGGGAGAATGGAAAAGCCCTCAGCAAAAAGGCTCTGTGTTGTAACTAAGCACATTTCGAGTTAGGGTGAGCAAGCTATGGAGACCCCAGGCGTTTGTGAAAAAATATACACAGTCCAAGCACGTCCACTTTAAGACGTTGTTGGATCCTCCGTGACAAGATGACTCCTTTCCCACAAAGAAGAAACCGTTTCCTTATTTTTTCAGTTACTTTTCCAAAGACAACTTGCGCCGGGCGCAAGAGACCAGAGTTATGCAGAAATCCAACCGTAACCAGCTCAGAGCGAGGACTCATTCTCGCTCCTTCCACCAGATGTTTTTTAGGTGTCCTCAGCTGGAATGCCCAGTTTGAAACTAATTAGGCCAGCAATAAACTCCTTGTATAATAAAATCGCAGGCTGTAATGGTGAATAAGTGAGGTTCCAAGCCGCTTAGGACAGATGCCTTTCTGGGCAGAGAGAGAAGAGAGCCTGTGGCTGTCAGGAGAAAATGAAGGGAGTGGAGGTGCCTTCTTTAGACACATGCCTTTCCTAAATACCCATGCACATGATGTCAGTGTGGAGGAGTGGAAGTTGTGACTGGGGTAGAGTTTTGTCTTTACTGGGCAGGCCTTCTTCACACAAAGATGCTTGGGGGAGAATAAATTATAAGCATTAGGCAGTGTCTTCAGGTCTTAGGTATATGCTGTGTGCTTGTGTGCAAAGGCTTGGGGAGAAAGATTGGTGTCATGTGTGGGGCAGGGTAAAAAACTTAACTGCTTCCCACCTGGGCGCAAGATGAAAAGAAAGACTGCCTGGCCAGACATAAATTCCTTGGGAGAGAGGAGAACCTGCTTCCCCAGAGACTTTTGATAAAGGGAGAATTTGCCTAATGATGCGGTTCTCCTTATCTGTGAGGTTTGTGAGGGCGAAGGAGTTGGTTAGTCTATTACCTCCAAAGGCTGGACTTTCTGAGTGTTACTAAGACTGTGTTTTGTTGGTGGAAGGAACCGGGTTTTTTGGGTTTTTGTTTTGTTTTGTTTTGTTTTTTGTTGTTTTTGTTTTTGTTTTTTTAGTTAACTGTTCTGAAAAAGGAATTGGTAGACTCTGCTCAAAAGGAATCTCTTTACAGAGAATTAATCCCAGAGTTAAGAAAACACAGCCTGTTGACTGAAAACACACACACGCACACACACCACAATTCCTCACTCACTCCCAATCCTCTTCCCTGATCTCCATCCCCCAATATTGTAACAGCTTCCTGAATGGCCCACTTCTCCCCCCTATCATTTGTGGCAGTTCAAAGGGTCCTAAACATACAAAACAAAAAGAAGATTCTGGTAAGAAAACAATTAGCAGAGAATTCGCTGGAGACAATGCTTCATTTTCACTGTTTGAAGATCGTAACTGGCCTAATGGTGTTTGACTAACACCCTCTTCTAGTCAGAGCAGGATAAGCCCCCTCGTCAGGTGGCAAAAACTTGAAGTGACAGTGACTGAGGCTGCAGACCCACTTGTGTCATTGTAAATGAATTAGAGGGGCAGGACCTTGTTCTTTATGGCATGCTATTTAAAATCAGTTTCAAGGTACCTGCCAGGTGTATTTAGAGGAAAAGGCATGAAGGAAGCCAAAGGCGTATACATTTATTTTTAGTGCATATTTCTTTCTGTTCATTTTCATCCTATTGGGTTCCTTTGTCATTTCTCTGACTTGCAAATTGTATCCTTCTGTTTAATAGTAATGATGAAAATAGCTGCTGTTTATTGAGAACTGGTATGCCAGGCCTGCAGTCAGCTCTTCACGTGTATTTTTAAAGTCGATTCTTGCTGCAACCCTTTGAGTATTATTATCATCATTTCAACTTTGTTAACAAGGAAACTGAGTCGCAGGTCAAGTGACTACCACAGGGCCAGGCTGAGTGAAAATGAAATCTAGGCTTTTGCTTCTCTGCAAAATATGCCTTATCCATGTGCAGTACAAGCTTTGGCTCAAAACATTTCTGCTATCATTTCCTTTGAAGGAAGACGCTGAATTTGGATGGTTTCAAATGTGCAGAACACAGTTATTTTCTGAACCTGCCCTGACGTTTTTTGCCACTGTCGTTTGAAATGGGGAAACAGAATCATATTAAATATTTAGAAACACAGATACAGACCTCTGTGAGCCATGACCCTTAGCCGGTTGGGTTCTGTAAAGGAAAATGACGGTTTATTTAAGGGCTAATTTGATTTATTCCTTCGATACTAACGCTACGCGTTTCAGGTCCTAAAAAGAGTCAATAAATTTACCGGCAGTGGAAAGGCCCTAAAACATTACGGTAGGCACAGCCCAAGTCAAGTTTACCGGAAGGTGCTGGATCGCTATGGGTGGGTGTTGTTTCGGGGTTAGATTTTAAACATTTGGAGAGCAAAGAATAATTTGGAACAGGTGGTGCCGAGAGTCAGGTAGCCGGAATGATTTATCTTTGCCTCTTTGAACGTTAAGGGAGACCATTGGTTGCCTGAATCTGGAACCAGCAGGCTGCAGGTCAGTGGGGGCTGAGAGACGCGTCTCTGGGACGAAATTTGGCAGGATCCAGGGGCTTCGGCAGTGCTGTCATCGCCTTTGGATGATAGTAGTCAGAACACAGTTGTGCCTGCTCGTGCATTTTTGAAAAGTCTGCCTCTGCCTTCAGATATACGCAGAAATTTAAAACAGGAACTTAGATGTGCCACAACGCCAATTTAAACATCTTTAAAAATGAACAAAGTGAAAATCGAGGTTAGAAACTCTTTTGTCATTTGGTATCAATAGTGTTGTGTCAGTAATGTGAAAATGTGTGTAATTTCAATGGCATTGGACTTTCTTCTTTTTTCTTTTTGAGTGTCTAGTAAAGTTACATTTTTTGAAAGTCTGTGTTCCCAGATGTAATAGATACGAACGTGTCTACTCGCAGTCATTCAGAGGAGAATTGTCAACTCTCTGCTAATGTAACTAAAGGAAAAATGATAAAATCAACATATTTTTCCCCAAAGAATGAGGAACTGGAGGGTTTAACTACTGTATATGGCAACTTATTTTTGTCTCGCATCAGCTAAATCTGTCAGTTCCCCTTTCTTTTCTATTCATCTCCCAAGAATGGCCTTTCATAACTGAAATATACAGTGTATTAGCCAAAAGACATTTTAATTTTGTAAAGAAAAATCATACCAGAGACAGCCGGGTCTGTTTCAACCATTATTGTTTCTGCAGCGTGCATAGTTTGGGTTTCATGGTACGATGTGGGTTTGTCAAGAAAGAAAATTACAGCAAGAAGCTATGCTGGAAACATATACACTTCTGTTTAAGAAATGAGAAAAACACAGAAAAATTCCACACAGTAATTGCTTTAACGTGAGTTTTAAATGTCATTGTTTGACTTATGTCAAAAAGCCCCTCTTAGCTAATTCTCACATACTCTGTTACCAAATATCTCACCTTAAAAACGGCAAACGTTGGACTTCATTTGGATGATCTTTGAGGCTTTTAGAGATATCCTTAGTCCTAGTGGAAACATTCCAAAGTTTTAGATTGTGCAGGCCATTTTTTTTTTAAGGTTACTTAGATATCGATTTTATTTTCTTGACCCAAAATGAGAAAACACGGGGAATTCTCAAAAGCTTTTTACAGGCTGCTATTATGAGAAGAGAAGCCAAACCAACATGTATTAGGTCATGAGCTTGAAGTGCATAAATAAGCCCTATGAAGGTCACCAAAACAGGGTGAAAACCACTAGTTCTTGTTACCTTGGCCAACTCTGAATTCCTGCCTGTTAGACATGTTTGGTTGAAGTGGACACAGAAAGCGGGTTTCTGAGCCCATGGTTGAAAGATCTCAGTTGACTTGGGTCCTGAAGGCGTCCTTGTGGTAAAGGGAGATAGGAAGGCTGAAATTCTGGTTTCCTCCCCACGGCTCCCTCTCACAGTTCAGGAGAAAAAGCAGGTTCTGGGGCCATCTTTTACTCCAAAGCAGATGTTTCCTACCTGGTATTTGGATATGCGGAAGTCAGAGGCTGAAAATAAAATGAAATGAAAATGTTCCTTCTGGTCAGTTTCTTCACCTCCCATTCCCTTCCTATAGTCACTTTGTGGTTAAGGTATTCACGGTTTCCAAAACAATTTTTTGTTCCCACTGTGTTTTCTAGCGTTTAAGATGCAAGGTATAAGTACACACCTTTAAATCTTTATTGATTGGCAGCTTCCTGAAATACAGAGTCAGAGAGCGTGTCCACCGTGTCCTGAGTTTGGTACCAACCCAGGTGCTGATGGAAATTCCACGTAGGGAGAAAACGTCCTCTTCGGAGAGGCAGGGTGTCAGCGCGAAGAGGTTGTTTTCTTTTGTGGGTGTGTATTATTTGCACATATCAGGACTTTTGTTTCAGGGTGTTCTGGAAACATTGATCTCTCCAGCAAAGGTCTGCGTGTCCTTCTTGGTTGGGAAGCGGGTGGAGAGGAAGGAGCCCGGAGGAGAATCGTGTACCTCTGGCCTTTTGTGTGGCTCCTAGAGTAGAGGGAAGCCTCCGCTGCTTGGAAGGTGTCACATGGTATAACAAGCTGTGACTTGTGCCTGTGTTGTCAGCAGAGTTTTAGCCCCATCCAGACGTGAAAAAGAATGGAGCCCCGAAGATGATTCACCTCCGGTCTGCGATGGGCCCAAGCTGTCCAGTGCTCTCCTCTTGCTAAATAGACCGTACTCCCTGGAGGAGTTAATGGCTGGGGTGTGGAGAGGAGGGGAGGGGGGTAGAAGGGGAGAAAGAATGTCTTAAACTCAGCAAATGTCTAAAACGCTCAAAATGTCTCAGCATTGCTCAGGCATCCGCAAGAAAGACAAAGTGATAAAAGGACAGAATCAGGCTTTTTTGAGGGGGAAGCACAGAGAGGTTAGGGGGATTGCTAGAGGTTTGATCTAGAGTGGAGAATTTTTTCTAACACCTTGGGACCCCCGGGGCACCTTGAGGAACCCGATTTTGGAAATGCCTTCCTGCAGTTCCTTTGTGCTTATTTTTAGTGAATTAGTTTTGGGGATTTTCTTTTGTTTTTAAGAAAACACAGGGTTGTAAGGCTTGTTTGGGAATCACAGGTTTTATTGAATACTTATTATTTATTGAATATTTATTATGTCCCAGGCACTGTACTGTGGAAATACTTTATATGTACTCCAAATGGCAGTAGATGGAACGTGCTGTTATTATTATTTCTATTTTACAGATGTGGAAACTGAGTCTGGAAAGTAACTTGTCCAGGATCACATGGCTTGTGCCAGAGCTAGAATTAAACCCAGTTTGGATTCCCAACCACTAGGATATCCAGCCTCCTCCCTTGGTTTAACAAGAACTTCTGTTTCTCCGTCTGTCTGCCCTGGAGAGCTAGATTTTAAAGTCATTTTCCCCTCGCATTGCCTTGTAGATATTTATTGATGGTCAGGTACAAAAATCAGGTTGAGAAAGTATGAGATGCCAGCAGATTCTCACAAGATTTTGAATCTGCCCTTGTAGAAATGAAAGAATGTTTCGAGCTGGGCCGATGGAAATGGTGGTAGCATCACTGCATTTAGTGGCCTGAGCCATCGCCTATGGCTGCTCTTGCCCTGTAACCGCAGAGTTGAACAGCCATACTACAGAGACCATGTGGCCTGCAAACCCTAAATATTCGCCATCTGGCCCTTTACAGAAAAAGTTTGCTGGCCTCTAAGCTGTTGCAATATGACAAGACAATCTTTGTAGACCAGAAATAACATGCACTTGGGACATTTCATATTCCATTTCAATAATTTATTATTATCAAGTGCTTCCGATGTGCTTGACACATTGCACAGTGATAGGGGAAAATTACAAGTGCCTTCATTCCTTCATCCATTGACTTAACAACACTTATTTAGCTGTGTTCTGGGCTATTTACTGGAGAGCCAGAGGTGAGAAGGACCAAATCCAGCATCTCTGGTAGGAGGATCCCAGTGTGTTCTCACCAGTATCCCATGGCCTCTTCTTTCCTGAGGGTGCAGAGGGTGTTGACATGACTTTTTGAGCTTTCTAATGTTCGAGCAGCAGAATGGAGGAAACACCTCAGTCTGTAGACCTTCACCCATGAAGCCATGCCTGGTTCAGTAAGAGCAGTGCCGCGGCTTCTGCACCTAAAACCGCACCAGGCGTATGGGACTTACCAGTGCCTCAGGCTCACTCCAGCCGACAGCAGCTCTCTGCTTCCCTCAGTGCATTATGCAGAATGAGAAGGAATGTAGAGAATCAGACTTCCCGGACCTCAGCCTGGGTACTGACTTTCAGCCTCGAGATTGAGAGCCTGAGTCCAGGAGCCAGGCTGCTCAGGTTACACTTCCTCTTAGTGTTAACCTACTCCTGCGTTTAACTTGGGGGTAAGTTACCAGACTTTTCGATGCCTCAGTTTCTTCATCTGTAAAGCAGGGTGAGTAATAATGCACCTTCCTCAGAAAGCTATCGTGGAGATTGAGTTAACAAACATGGAGTGTTTGAAACTATGGCTGGCAAGTGGTATGAATTATATCAGTGTCAGCTACAGTTATTATTATTATTTATGAACTTGACCTGAAGGAAATTACTTAGACTGTTTGGGATGATAATAATAGCAGTAACAATAATAATAAAATAACTTTCATAGGGCCATTGTGAGAATATAAATGAGACGATACATGGAAAACACTTAGCTTTGCTCCACTGCCTGCCTACATTGAATGTTCGATAAGCTAGCTATTGAGATTATGGGGAACCGCACACTGGGTCAATGCGGTATTTATAAGCTATTGACCGGTTGAGTCATTTCAGGTATCGAGAGAATGTTGGACAGTGGCTGATAGCACAGGCCCTGGACTCAGACAGATCTGGTCTGAGCCTAAGTCAGTCCATCACTCACGGACTGCCATCTCCGGCAGGGGTCTGACCCTCTCAATGTCCCAGACATCGGGACAGCAGTTACTCATCCTGGGGTGGTGGGGAAGCTTAGAAGAGTGGCTGGCACACACAGAGCACACAGCAGGGTGTTTGGCACATAGTAAGCACTCAATAAATGGTAGCTTGTACTATTATCACCCCCATTTCTTGGTGTACCCCCACCCCCAAGAAAGCACTGAACATTAGTAAACTTTCATTTGAAAATAAAAGAACACATTTTAAAACTGCCAAACAGATTTAAAATAATATTCATTAAACAAAATTAAAATATTCTATTAAAGCCAGACTTTGGGCTCAGACCAAATTTTTATAACCCAAGCTTAAAGGCCAGGGAGTCCCCCAGCCACAATGGGGACATTGTGATTGAACTTGAGACTTCAACGCTGCTATTGAGCAGTCTTTGAAATGCACGTTTCCCCTGAAATAAAAGGGAAGTAATGGGAAGGAAAAAAAAATGAGGTTCTTGCTCCCCTCAACAAGCCTTAATGAATTGAAAAAGAAAAACAAAATATTTCTCATTTTTCTCCTGCTACTCGATCCTGCCAAAGACGCATGGCCCCTCCTAACACTGGCTTTGAATGGTGCCTACTCAGAACCTTCCAGATCTGATACGCTATACGAGCAAACCTAGTCTAAGTTGTAGCATTGTAGTCTTCACCAGGTTTTACAGATGGCGGAGTGTATCACTGGGAGTCCAGAATGGGGAGCGCAAATTCCTAGGTTCAAGTCCTAGTTCTGCCTCAGTTTCCCTATTCACAAAACACAGACAGTCCACCTACTGCATAAAGTGGTGCTGGGAGACTGGTAGGGTTAGCTCTCCCCATGGATGTTTTAATCTTCTGCTGTTATCTAATGAATGAAACTTGCCGTGAGTTCTGGGACTTTGAAAAATTAAAGTATACAGGTTTGCCTCTGAGAGGTATAAATAAAAAACAATCTAAATATTCAGGGAGGAGAATGGAGGAGGGAAGAAGGTGACGTAAAAATGGCTCGCAGGAGTTATTATGTGCCAGACACCAGACACTTTCGCAAAGCTCATTTAATCCTCTCAAAAAAAAAGAAAAAAAAATCCATGATATAGATGTGTCCATTTAACAAATGTGGAAACTGAGACTTGGACAGATCGGGTGACTGCCCAGCGGCGTTCCATTCCAGGTTTGTCTGATCCAAAGCATGGGCCTGTTGTACCACATGACCCACAGCCCTCCTGGAACAAGGTCATAAGCAATCATGGTGGACTGGAGAGACTTCCCTGACCGACCAGTTATTTATGATCTATTCTTACATTTCAATAGCATCCTTCATCCTCCATGAGCCTGGGTTTCTGTGGCCTTTTACCCCACATGCCATTGAGAACCAGTGGATTTTTTCTTGAACAGCAAATGGAAAAAGTAGCGTAAGTGGGTTGCAAAATCCTTTTCTGGATGAAATCCTTCAAGAATCCCTGCCATTTCTTGCCAACCAGAATGAAGTGACTTCCTCCTCAGACCAGGCCAGGCCCTTGGCTGTGGTGCGGGACCGTAGGACAGAGTTGTCTGAGGCTGGGCAGCTCCTGGAGAGGGTATGGGGCCCCCTCTATCACCAACCTGCTGTGTGTCTTTGGGCAGATCACAAGAGCCCTCTGAGCCTCAGTGTCCCCATCAGCCCATGGAGCAGACGTCTTCTGTATAGGATTTGTTATACAACTTAAATAAATGACCATGGAATTCTCAGGGTACTGTGGAATTGGACCCACTCCAAGAGTACTCAAAGAAAGGGGAGAAAATGAAATTTACTTGCCCCTGGGCACATTCCTTACTCTTCTTCAGGTAGCTACCGTTTGGGGACTTTAGACATTCTGGAAGAATCTCTTAGTATCTGGAGGGCAGACTTCTTTTTAATGATGTGGGCACTCTTTCCACATTAACTTGAAGTGCACATGAACATTTTTTTTTCTTTAGAGTTCTGTCTCTATCTTATTATGCATTTGGAAAAGATATAAAAAGCATTTCAAACAAAAGGTTTCACAATCTTTTACTGCTTGAGACTAAAATGGTTTAAAAACCAAGTCCATCAAGTAATTAATAGCAAACGTGGCACACAGCCATGGCAGAGTTCATGAGGAAAGTTTCAGAAACACGACTCTGATGATACGAAATTTCCCCTGTGATCTATTCATTTAAAATAAAGTATTTTAGTTTTAAAACTCATCTCTGCAGGCTGCCTACAACACATTCCACCCAAATACCCAGAACCCTTTACTAACCAGAATTGCAATTCTGCGCTGTTTTCAGGGGAATAAAATGAAACAAATGCAGTGTCTTAGGGACATCGGTAAAGTCATCTCAGAGTACATTAGTGTCCAGGCACATCTAGTCTGTGTCTTGTATCTTTGAAAGAAGAATAACTAACCTTTGGATGACTATAATGTTAATAAAAAATAATTGCTGAATGCTAACTTTATGCCGGGATATGTTCCAGAAGATTATAGGCATTAACTTGTTTATTTCTCACAATAATTCTACGATGAAAGTACTGTTACTATTCCCAGTTTAAGTGAGAAAAGTAAGACACAGAGAGGTTAAGTGACTGGTTCAAGGTTACCCAGCAAGTGCAGGGGTAGAGCCAGGCTTTGTATGTGGGAGTATGGTTCTAGAGTTTGTCTTCATAACCCCTGACTTCCCTGATTCTTGAACCACCATTAAAAAAATTAAACTCTTTGACCCTCACTTACTTGCACAATGAATTAATTAAGGACAGGCATGAGAAGGGGCTGAAAGTGATGTTAAATCTCAGTTATAATATTTCAGTTTCTTACGAGGATGTATTTGTGTATTCCATTAACTTTAGGGTACAGTGCAGTACAGAAGCCAGTCTCTTCACAACCAAATCCACAGTCTACCACTTACTAGCCTTGGACTTCCTTCACCTCTCTCTGCCTCAGTTTCCCCATTGATGACATGAAAATAACGGACTCTGCATAACAAATGCATCGAAGACCACCCGACACACACAGTGATTGTTAAAAACTATTTGTTACCTGTGGAAGAGAAATTAAGTCTAGAAATCACATCTTCCTACAGGGCACAAATGCAGTTTGGTATAGTTTGGAGTGAAAGAGAAGGGAAAACTGCCTGAGCTGTGAGGCTCAAGCTGGAAAATAGCTCAGGTTTTTCCAGATGCCTTAAGACTGAGCCAAAGAGACCGGCTTTCCACGTCTCCACTTGAGAAGTTACCGAACTAAGTCCTCAACAGGCAGCCTACAAGCCATCGGTGTTAGAATCTGTCCAGGTGAGGAAGCAGCAGCCTGCGGGAGGGTCTTGCCCATGGCCACATGGCCAGTCTGTGGCAGAGTGGGGACTCGCCACCCTGTTTCAAGATACGTGAGGGATATTGGGTGGCGTGGGTCAGAGGTGGAGAGGAACACATAAAAACAAGCGTGAGGCTGGGCACGGTGGCTCACACCTGTAATCCCAGCACTTTGGAAGGCCGAGGCAGGCGGATCACTTGGGGTCATAAGTTCAAGACCAGCCTGGCCAACGTGGTGAAACCCCATGTCTACTAAAAATAAAAAAACTAGCCAGGCATGGTGGCCAGCGCCTGTAGTCCCAGCTACTCAAGAGGCTGAGGCAGGAGAGTTGCTTGAGCCCAGGAGGTGGAGGTTGCAGTGAGCCAAGATGGTGCCACTGTACTCCAGCCTGGGTGACAGAGGGAGACTCCATCTGAAAAAGAAAACAAAACAAACAAACAAACAAAAACAAGCATGCCTGGAGCGACTGTCTATGCAAACTCTGACGTCAGCTCTAAGCTCTAGTTTCATGATTTTCATTTTATTTCTTGTTCCCTTTTTCATATGGGGAAAATATGTTTTTCTCTCGAAGCATCTCCCTGGTTTTCAGTGGCAAGGTGTGCAAACTTTCTGGGTTTTCGTCCATTCACCTTTCTCCTCCACTGTGCCTCCCGCTTCCATTTCCCCTTCAGTATGTAAACTGTACTTATTTATTCATTCATGCAAAAATATGTATTGAGCATCTGCTGTGTGCCAGGCCCTACTCGGGACGTGAGGAATGCAGTCAAGAACAAAAATGACCAAAATCTCCTTCCTTGTGGAGCCACAGTTAAGTAGGAGACAGAAAATAAACGTGTATATATATGTGTATATATATATATATATAGTATGCAGAATATCAAATGATGATAAGTCCACGGAGAAAAAAGTCAAGAGAAGGTGACAAGAACATGCCCAGGGGAGGCAGTAGGAATGCAGCGCTGAAGAAATGCAGGAGAACATTCTAGAAAGAAGCAGTAGCAAGGACAAAAGTTCTGAGTTGGGAGCAGCCAGTGAACAAGGAAGGCGGGGAGGATGAGGCCAGTTCTGGTAGGGCCTTGCTCAGAACCCAGCTGCCATTCTGTGTCAATCAGTCATGTCCAGAGTCAAAATTATTATAATTTAAAAATGATTTTTCAAAGTACATGGAGCCTAAATCTGAAATTAATGACTGCAACTGCAGATACCCAGAGAGCCCAAACGGGTAAGAATTAGTGGAGTAGGTATACTAATAGCAGGGACTCCACCTGGTGCCATTCAGGAGTGGGCTCCATGTTGCCAGGTGTTCTGATTTTTCAAAATCTGAATTTTTAAGAGAAATGTCCCACCTTCAAAATCGCTCTGAGGAACCACCAGAAATATACCTCCAGGCTCATAGTGTACAACCCCTCTCCCAAACATTGACACAGACCCTGGGAATCAAATTGCAGTGAAAAGGCATTAAGCCTCTCTCCCGCCTTTTTTTTTTTTTTTTTTTTTTTACCAATTCCTGACCAGAAAGGATGCCAAGAGATGCTAAAAATTGTTTCCAGGAAAAAGTAGGACTTGAATCTCACGGGGATGAGGCTGAGACTTCTTCCAAGGAGCAATCAGCTTGCTTCATTTTTATGTCTTTCTCAGGACTTTTTCCTGATTTCCCTCATCATGGGGAAAGGCAAGATGGTCCAAATCTATCCTCCTTCGGGTTTTCATTAGTTTCGTGATGATGATTATTATGTCATCTGGGGTTGATTTAAGAGTGGTGAAATGTTTGCAGGTCTCATAAATGGTTGTCAGCCACTGTTTAGAATGGCAAAGAACTTCTTGTGTTGTTCCCATTGCAAGAAGTGGGGTGATAGTTTCCAATGGCTACAGACAAAAGGGGGAGAGTGGGCTCTGAAGCCTTTTACAAGAGGAGATTGGAAAGTTGAGTAATTCAATGGAGGTGCAGGTGGGAGGCAGTAAGGAAAGCTTCAGGAGCTTTTTAAGAGCTGAGATGCCTACGTTGACAATACTGAAATCGTCGTCAGCCTCCCCAGCCCCAAAGCTGGGCTTAAGCAAAATCCCAGCCAGTGGTCGCCTTAACTGTGGAGATTGCTCTAGATGTAAGTGACAAAACACTTACTTCTGAGTTGGTTTAAGAAAAAAGAAAATTTATTGCCTTGGGAAGTGAAAAGTTCTGAGGAGGGCTGGTTTCAGGTACAGCGGGTTCAAGAGCTCAGATGCAGGTCATGTGCTCATCTCTTAATCGATCTCTGTTCAGGAGGATTCCGTACTGTGCCACCTGTGGAGATGTGGATGGAGAGAAAGGTAGATTTCCAAAGTGAAGTCGGCAGCATTTTCTGGAAGTGTGGGTGGACTGGTTCCTTATAGACCCCAAACTGTACCTATCGGTATGCCTTCTCCAGCCCTCTCCTTCTGGACTACAGTGCTGTTTATGAAATTTGTGCTTTTTCCAGGCACGATGTTACACTCTTTGTGTGCATGTTTTACTTTTCTCCTCAAACATTCTTACTAGGTCAATATTTTTAAGACCTACTACTATTCTGCCCTCCACATACTCTTCCCCATGGGCCTGGAAGGTTATCTTTTATTTCAAGTAAGGATGTTTGTCTTACTTATTTCAAGTAAGGATGTTCATCTTAAGGGTGGGTCATCTGTATTGGTCTGTTCTTGTACTGCTATAAAGAAATACCTGAGCCTGGGTAATTTGCAAAGAATAGAGTTTGAATTGGCTTACAGTTCCACAGGCTGTACAGGAAGCATGATACTGGCATCTGCCCCACTTCTGGGGAGGCCTCAGGAAACTTAAAATCATGATGGGAGACGAAGAGGAAGCAGGCATGACTTACATGGTGGAGCAAGAGGAAGAGAGAGAAAGAGGCGGGAGGTGCCATACTCTTATAAACAACCAGGTCTTGTGAGAACTCTATCACGAGAACAGCAGCAAAGGGGAAAATCCAATCCCCCTTGATTCAGTCACCTGCTACCAGACCCCACCTACAACACTGGAGATTCCATTTCAACATGAGACTTGGGTGTGGACACGCATCCAAACCATCTCATCATCTCTTTTCATGGTCTCTGCTACGAAAGTTGAGACACTCCAGCCAAGCACAGGACATGCACTGGGCTTCAGAGGAGAAGTGGGAGATGAATCAGGATCACTGGGAGTAGAAGGGTTGTTGTGGCGATGCACACATTCCCAGGCCCCTGGTGGTCAGCCTGGATTTCTTTTTCTGCTCTGAGCTTTTGCTCCCGTTGCTTCCTGTATTGAAGTTTCTCATGCTCCATCTCGGGGCATGGCAGTAGCATTGGGTGCACACAGAGCTTGCACACTGGCAGCCAAGATGTGTTTCGTTTGCTCTGCAGATCGTTTAAAAAATGGAAGGAGCCAACTTTGAAGATCTGGATCTTTTACACAAAAATGCAAATTTCTGGCTCCAATTAAAGCATCACAAGATCTGTCAACACTGTGCCCACATTCCCACATGACCGCAATTGACTGGGGCTGGGAAATGTCTGTCCCTTTTAGGTGGATAAGTTAGTTCACCCAAGTCCTCACCTCTCCCTATAGTCTCTCCAATACTGAGGTTCAGATTAGTTACCATTTACCATTGGGACCATGCTGTTGGCTCTCCTACTGTAGATTTAAGAGAGAAAAGGAATCTTTCCTATATCTAGATCTCCATTAGAAGTATGAAAACGAAGTGTAGGCTGGGCGCGGTGGCTCACGCCTGTAATCCCAGCACTTTGGGAGGCGGAGACGGGTGGATCACGAGGTCAGGAGATCGAGACCAGCCTGGCTAACACGGTGAAACCCTGTCTCTACTAAAAAATACAAAAAACTAGCCGGACGAGGTGGCGGGCGCCTGTAGTCCCAGCTACTTGGGAGGCTGAGGCAGGAGAGTGGCGTGAACCCGGGAGGCAGAGCTTGCAGTGAGCCGAGATCTGGCCATTGCGCTCCAGCCTGGGTGACAGAGTGAGACTCCGTCTCAAAAAAAAAAGAAAAAGAAAAGAAAATGAAGTGTAAACTGAGTTGGTCCTTGGTATTTACAAAAGGGAGAAAGCATCTATCTTTGGGTAAACCAAGGTTTCTCAACTTTGGCACTATTAAGATTTGGAGTTGGATAATTTTGTGCGTGTGTGTGTGTGTGTGTGTGTACGCCCTGTATACTCTAGGATGGCATCTAACATGTCCCTGTGGACATGATGCACCATCTAGAAGTAAACAGGTCCCTGTACTCCAGGCGCTCACCACCAGGTTGGTATAAAGAGTCACCATAAGTGAGGAAAGCTGCTGTTCTGCATGGTGCCTGGGCAGGCCCAGCATTGGCAGTAGAGGTTATGAGTTGGCTGATTTTTGGTTTAGTCCTAAGTGGACTTGCCAACCATTGAAGCTGTTTATGACTGCCTGTCTGAGATGTTATAGAAGGAATTCAGTGTTGAATGAGAGGTTAAACGATTTTAAAGAGACTTTGGAGAATTTCTTAACTCTTAGCTGAGCGAGGCCATGGTAGATGCCACTTGCAAAAAGTTTGAAGGTAGCGTGGATAGAACTGGAGACCATTATGTTAAGTGAAATAAACCAGATGCAGAAAGACAAATATCTCATCATCGCGCTTGTGTGTGGGAGCTAGAAAACTCGATCTCGTGGAGGTAAAGAGTCGAGTGAGGGTTACCAGAGGCTGGGAAGGTGGGGGTGATGAAGAGAGGTTGGTTAATGGATACAAACATACAGCTACGTAGAAAGAAAAGTCCTAGTGTTCAAAAGTACAGTAGGGTGACTGTAGTTAATAATATGTTCTATATCAAAATAGCTGGAAGAGAAGATTGAAATGTTCCCAACACAAAGCAATGTTAAATGTTTGAGGTGATGGATATCCTAAATGCCCTGATTTGATCATCACGCATTGTATGTATGTATCGAAATATCACATGTACCCTCCATAAATATATACAATTGTTATGTATCAATAAATAATCTTGCAAATAGAACATGGAGCATGGCAGTGGTTGGGCTTATTTGAGAGTGAACAGAAGGACCAGATGACCTCTGGATGTCTCTTTTGTCTCCTGTAGCTCTGGTTCTGTGAGCTGAGGTTTAGTGAGTTTCAAAATGTTGCCCACTACATGTTCGCAGCTGCTAATCATGGTCTACCATGGAAACTCAAAGGCATGGATACTCAGGGAGGAATCTCATTTTTTCCTAGGTTAGTACTGTGTACACGGTGAGACTTTTTTTTCTTTTTGGCCTTCCCCCAGTGTTACAAATCCTGTTGAGTGTCTGAAATACCATCCATGTGAAGGTTTCGCATAATAACTGTAACAGCTGCCGTTCATCCATTGAGCACATATTTATTGAACACCTCTATGAGGCAGCCACTGTTCCAGGCACTTGGCAAGCAGTTGTGTACAAAACTGACAAGTCCTTGCCCTCATGGAGCTTTTGTTTGAGGGGGAAAGAAGATAGACAGTAAAAAAGCAAATAGTAAGACAGAGAGTCTTGGCATTGCTATGGAGAAAAAGTAAGTAGAGGAGAGGGAGGCTGATGGGAAACACTGAGGTAGAACAGGGAAGAAGAATTTTTAATTTTAATTTTAAATAGTTTGGCCACAGTGATGGCATGCTGGTAAACTGGTTCTCTGGAAATTAAAGATCCTGATTTGTAGCCTCTGCCACTTACAGAGGTGTAAATACTCCCACCATGGTCACTTGCAAGCGATCAGTGATTTTAACAAGAGGTTTACAACATTCATGCACATTTAACAATTGTTTCTTGCAGGCTGGTATAGGCTGGCTGCAGCACATCACTGGCAGGCAAGGCCTCCCTGAAACTATCTGTCAGAAGAGCCCACACAGAAGCTCTGAGTGGGGTTGTGCCTCGTGTGTTCAGGAATGACCAGGAGTTCATTGTGGCTGTAGCTGAGTGAGAGGAGGGGGCAGGAGATGTGGTCAGGGAAGTAACCAGGGGCAGATAATATAGGGTGTTTGAGGCCAGGGTCAGATTTTTGGCTTCTAAGCTGAGTGAGGTGGGAGCCCCTGGAGGAACGGGATCTGAGCAGGGGAGGGATAGGATCTGCCTTAAGTAGAGCAGAACCCCTCTGGCTGCCAAGAGAACAGACTGCAGGGGACAGAGGGTGGAGCAGGAAGACTGTTAATAGACTGTTCAGGCAGGGAGGTGACAGTGACTTGGACCAGGGTGGCTGCAGTAGGATCAGAGAGAAGAGTTGGATTCTAGATATGTTTTGAAGATAGAGCTGATGGAATTTGCTGAGGGATTGGCTCTGGGAAGGGATATGAAGAGAGGAATCCAAGGTGACTCCAAGCCCTCTGGTCTGAGCATTTGAGAGGATGGAGCTACCCTTTGCTGAAATGGGGGGTGGAGGGAGGAGCAGGTTGGGAAAGGAGATGGGAGCACCTCGTGTGGACCTGGCATTGAGCCAGGTGTTTGAATGTGTGATCATCTCCTTCTGTCCATTTTATCATGCCCATTTTGGAGAGGATGTGACAGAGACTTGAGGTTAATTAGCATGCCTAAGATGGCCCTGGTGATACGTGGCCAGGTCAGGCCTCCCACCCCTTTACCACTCTGCTGTCCTACTGTGTTTTCTTGGCTTTCTCAGTCCCGTTCCTCCTCTTCATTTTGAGGAAATGATGACAGGAGAACTCTGCAAAAGAAACACCCAGGAGTCGAGACCTCTCCCTCGTTCCTAAAGAGCTGTCCAGTGGGTAACGCTGGGCACACATCAGGTCTGCTCAGTGGATCTGTCACCCGCATTTTTCCCTGACAAATTTGTTGGATTAACCTCATGAAGATGAATATTCCACAGTAGAACTCACACTTAAAAAAACAGTAGTCAGTGGCATAAAGGCTTTGATTTTTCTGTGGACATAGGCTTAAAACCAGATTCCACCGCTTGATGGCTTCCCCATGGGAGCCTCAGTTTTCTCATCTGTGGAGTGGGAGTCTATTACTCCATTCTCACGCTGCCAATAAAGACATACCCAACTGGGTAATTTATAAAGGAAAGAGTTTAATTGACTCACAGGTCAGCATGTCTGGGGAGGCCTCAGAAAACTTACAGTCATGGAGGAAGGGGAAGCAAACATATCCTTCTTCATATGGCGGCAGGAAGGAGAAGAATCAGTGCCCAGGAAAGAGGGAAGCCTCTTATAAAACAGTCAGATCTTGTGAGAACTATACTCACTATCATGAGAACAAGATGGGGGAAACCACCCCCGTGATTCACTTATCTCCACCTAGCCCCTCCCATGACACATGGGGATTGTGGGAACTACAATTCAAGATGAGATTTGGGTGGGGACACAGCCAAACCGTATCAGGGAGTAAGAAGAGTTTCTCTCTCGGATTCAAGGAGATAATGCGCTGAGGCACTGAGCACTATGCCAGCCCCATCGTCACACTCAGCACATGGAGGGAATCATGGCCATGATTGTCTGAGAGAGGGAATTAGAAAGTTGGATTCAGTTTTAGGCAAAGGCTGACCTGCCTTCAAAGCTGGAGTGTGGGGACAGGGGGCCGTGCTTGGGACATCGTGCTTGAGAGCTTTGCAGTTTGGCCTTTTCTCTGCTGGAGATGGGAGGCCTCTATCTGTGTTTCTGCTGTGCTCACCAGGAGGCCAGTCTGGGGCAGTTACCGCTCCCCGTCTCCCAAAGGAGCAGTGTCTCTAGCTTCGAGCTGTTGTCTGTGGCAGGCAGAACAGTGTGTACTCGCAACAAGCAAATCCCCAGATGTGAGCCCATTCGGGGCTGCCACGTTTTTCCTGATGAAATTCCTGACTTGGTGTGTTGTGTTTTTTTAAAAAACACGCCCACTGCCTCCAAAAACCTCAGCCGGGGAAGAGAAACATTTCTCGTTGCATTCCCGGTTTTTGAAACGGTGTCAAATTATGCCCCTTTCATGGCCTGGATACGCCATTCTTTCCACTGAGTACTT
Source organism: Mandrillus leucophaeus (assembly GCF_000951045.1). Classification (NCBI taxonomy): domain Eukaryota; kingdom Metazoa; phylum Chordata; class Mammalia; order Primates; family Cercopithecidae; genus Mandrillus; species Mandrillus leucophaeus. The sequence continues at coordinate 1,172,712 of NW_012102643.1, read as the reverse complement.
TTTGGAGAGGCCTGGGTGGCAGAGCGTGGTTGTTATCTAGGCCAGCCCTTGCATTATACAGGTGGGGAAACTGAGGCTCGGACAGGCCAAGGAGGAGCCCCACATAAGAAGTTGGTCTCAGAGCCTTGGTGATACCCAGATCTCTTGATTCCAGTCCCACTTTCTTCCTTCTTTGTCAGAGGTCACAAACAGGCAGGCCGTGGCCACCTCTACCCCACAGATGTGCTTTCTTTGGCCTGAGATTGTTTTGATTTGAATGAGTTGCCGGCATTTAAAAATTAGGAGATTCCACATAAAAACCCAGATTTCTGGCTTCTCTGGGACCATTGGGAGATCTGCCAAATGAGCTGTGCATTCCTGCATGGTGACAATTGAGGGTCTCAGTCACGGCCACTCCCTTTAGCCACAGCATATCTTCATCAGTTCACCACAGTCCCTGCCCCTCCCTCTAGTACCCCCAGACCTGGGGGCTCAATGTCACTTTCCCCGCCCCTCCCTCTAGTACCCCCGCACCTGGGGGCTCAATGTCACTTTCCCCGCCCCTCCCTCTAGTACCCCCGCACCTGGGGGCTCAATGTCACTTTCCCCGCCCCTCCCTCTAGTACCCCCGCACCTGGGGGCTCAATGTCACCTGTCATTGACATTGACAAGTGCTTTCCCTGCCAGTTCTATGGGGGTCCAGTTAAGAGAAAAGTGAAGTATTTCTTGAAACTGTGTCTCTATCAAAAAGAAGGAAACAAAAGATCAACCAAAATGACCACTTGTTTAAACATTAATGCTACAGAGCATGATTTCTTTGTGGCAGAGCAAAAAATTTCTATGAATTTCATATGCAAAGAGAATACGTCAGTGTCAAAAATCTCTGGCCCCTTCACTCTCTGAGCTTACCTTCCCCTTCTCTGCCAGTGTTACACTTGCCATCCTTGCGTGCCAGGGCCATAGTTTCCACTTATTTTTTTAAGGCAGCATTAAACTTATTTGACCTACATCTGCCCCCCTCCTGTGAAACTTGAAATGCTATTAAACCAAATTAAGAAGTTTTTAAAAGTTGAAATCGTCTTTAACTGCTCGAGAAAGGGTGTGTGTGAATATGTGAATGTATTGTGCAGTGTGTGTGGGTGTGCATGAACAAGTATGCTGTGTGTGAGTATATGAATGTGGGTGAGTGTGTTACAGTCTGTGTGAATATGTGTAGGTGCTTAACTGTGTGAGTTTGTGTGTGTGTGTCTGAGTACAAATGTGTTATGTGTGTGTGCATGTGTGATGGCTTCTTGATTTATAGACTTTGTACCAAGTAGGGTTGGACAAAATGTTTTTCTCTGGCTCTGGGATTGGCACTTCTGTGCTTTACCATACGTTTAAGCCAAGGTGCAAAGCCAAGTTGGTTTTAACTCTAATGCCATGTCAGTGAGCTGGGTTGAGGTAGAGTTAAGGTTGACTTTCCTTTCTTCTGGGATATAGTGGGGGGCTTTTGGAGGGAAGAGCTGGGGGTACCCAGCTTTACAAATGATGATCACTTTCTTCCCAGGGCAGATGGCCAGAAGAGAAGGGGCTCACACTTTGAGAAGGCCTGCTCTGTGCCAGACATTCATGTGAAGATTATCTCTCTACTGTCCAAAGTGAGCTTTGGACCTTTCTTTATTTACTGATGTGTTCATTTTGGTGTGTGTTAGGAAAAATATATAGAGCGATAACCTATAAAATACATAAATTAGTAGTATTTCTTAGAACAAACTCAATTTATTTAAGGAGGAAAAAGAGTTCATTTAAAGAAAAATATGTTAAACAATATAGTTTGTGGAGGTGAGAAAATCACAAATAATTGATCCTTACCATGTGTAGGAGTGGTCAGGTGGGCAGCCTCCCCCCGAGTCTAAATCTTCCTAACATCTTGTACTTCTTCAAAGCACTTAAACTTGTTGTTAGATACTCAATTGTATATGCTTTTACATAATTTTGTCTCTTTTCTACTAGGACTATGTATGTCATTTCAAGGTTGCCTTTCCAGCATCTCGCAGAGTGCCAGGTACACAGGAAGTGCTCAGGAAATATCAGCGAATGCATACACAGACTCCCTGCCAAGATAGGAATTACTGTCCCCATTTTATAGATGAGGAAACTGAGGGTCAGAGTGACTTGCTTAAGATTTGGCAACTAGAATATGGTGAAACGAAGATGTGAACTCATGACTCTCAGGCTGCATTAAACTTTTTGCCAAACACCAATACATGGGACTCAGGTCAGACTATAACCACTGGCTCATTGCAAAATGAGGAAAACGAAGTGGAAGTAAAGAGTTGTATAAAGCTACAGGCATTCCTTGGAGATGCTGCGAGGTTGGTTCCAGAACACCACAATAAAGCCAGTATCGCAATAAAGCAAGTCACACGAAGTTTTTGGTTTCCCAGTACGTATAAAGGTTATGTTTACGCTATTACTGTACGTAGGCCATTAAGTGTGCAATATTATGTCTAAAAGAATGTACGTGCCTTAACTTAAAAATACTTCATCGCTAAAAAGTGCTAATGATCGTCTGAGCCTTTAGCGAGTTGTAGTCTTTTTTCTGGTGGAGGGCCTTGCCCCACTGTTGAAGGCTGCTGACGGATCAGGGCGGTGGTTGCTGAAGGCTGGGGTGGCTGTGGCAGTCTCTTAAAATAAGACAAGCGTGAAGCTTGCTGCACTGATGAGTCCATTCTCTTCCTTTTATGAAAGATTTCTCTGTAGCATGCAATGCTGTTTTATAGCATTTTACCCAAAGCAGAACATCTTTCAAAATTAGAGTCAGTTCTCGGTCGGGTGCGGTGGCTCACACCTGTAATCCCGGCACTTTGGGAGGCCAAGGCGGGTGGATCACGAGGTCAGGAGATCAAGACCATCCTGGCTAACACGGTGAAACCCCGTCTCTACTAAAAATACAAAAAATTAGCCGAGTGTGGTGGCAGGCGCCTGTGGTCCCAGCTACTTGGGAGGCTGAGGCAGGAGACTGGCGTGAACCCGGGAGGCGGAGTTTGCAGTGAGTCGAGATCGTGCCACTGCACTCCAGCCTGGGCGACAGAGCGAGACTCTGTCTCAAAAAAAAAAAAAAAAAAAAAAAAAATTGCAGTCAGTTCTCTGAAATCCTGCTGCTGCTTTATCAACTAAGTTTATATAATATTTTAAATCCTTTCTTGTAATTTCGACAATGTTCATAACATCTGCACCAGGAGTAGATTCCATCTCAAGAAACCACTTTCTTTGCATCTCTAAGAAGCAACCCCCCATCCACACAAGTTTTCTCATGAGATAGCAGCAATTCGGTCACATCTTCAGGCTGCACTTCTCTTGCTACTTCTACCACATCTTTTTTTTTTTTCTTTTCTTTTTACAGAATCTCGCTCTGTAGCCCAAGCTGAAGTGCAGTGGCATGATCTAGGCTCACTGCAACCTCTACCTCTGGGGCTCAAGCAATTCTTATGCCTCAGCCTCCCGAGTAGCTGGGACTACAGGCACGTGTCACCACACCCGGCTAAATTTTTTTATTTTAGTAGAGGCGGGGTTTCACCATGTTACCCAGAGTGGTCTCGAACTCCTGCACTCAGGCAATCCATCCACCTCGGCCTTCCAAAGTGCTGGGATTACAGGTGCGAGCCACCACACCTGGCCTATTCCCACCACATCTGCAGTGACTTCCTCCACTGAAATCTTGAACCTCTCAAAGTCATCGTTGAGGGCTAGAATCAACTTCTTCCAAACTCCTACTAATGTTGATATTTTTACCTCCTCCTGTGAATCACGCATGTCCTTAATGACATCTAGAATCTTTTCTAGACGGTTTTCAATTTACTTTGCCCAAATCTGTCAGAGGAATCACGACCTCTGACAGCTATGTCCTTACGAAACGCATTTCTTAAATAATAAAATTTGTAAGTCAGAATTACTCCTTGATCCATGGGCTGCAGAAGGGATGCTGGGTTAGTGGGCGTGAAAGCAATATTTATCTCCTTGTATATCTCCATGAGAGTTCTTGGGTGACCATGTGGACTGTCGAGAGCAGTATTATTTTGAAAGAAACCCTTTTATCTGAGCAGCAGGTCTCAATAGTGACCTTAAAATATTCAGCATACCATGCTGTAAGCAGACATGCTGTCATCCAGGCTTTATGTTATTCTATTCATAGAGCATAGGCAGAGTAGATTTCACGTCATTCTTAAGGGTCCTAGGATTTTCAGAATGGTAAATGAGCATTGGCTTCAACTTAAAGTCATCAGCTGCATTGGCCCTTAACAAGAGATTGAGGCTGTCATTTGAGGCTTTGAAGTCAAGCACTGACTTCCCCTCTCTAGCTATGAAAGCCCTAGATAGGATCTTCTTCTAATAGAAAGCGGTTTCGTCTGCATTAAGAATATATTGCTTAGTGTAGCCATCTTCATCATAGATCCCAGCTAGATCTTCTAGAGAACTTGCTGCAGTTTGTTCCATCAGCACTTGCTGCTTTGCCTTGCACTTTTATGTTATAAGGATGGCTTCCTTCCTTAAACCTCCTGAACTCTCGGTAGCTTCAGACTTTTCTTTTGCAGCTTCCTCACTTCTCTCAGCTTTCATAGAATTGAAGAGAGTTAGGGCCTTGCCCTGGATTAGCCTTTGGTATTTGGGAATGTTGTGGTTGGTTTGATCTTCTGTCCAGACCACTCAAACTTTCTCTGTATCAGCAATAAGACTGTTTTGCTTTCTTATCATTTACGTGTTCATGGGAGTAGCACTTTTAATTTCCTTCAAAAACTTTTCCTTTGCATTCACAACTTGGCTAATCATTTGTTGCAAGAGGCCTAGCTTTCATCCTATCTCAGCTTTCGACATGCCTTCCTCGGTAAGCTTAATCATTTCTAGCTTTTGATTTAAAGTGAGAGCCAAGCGACCCTTCCTTTCACTTGAACACTCAGAGGCCATTGCTGGATTGTGGATTGGCCCAATTTCAATACTCTTGTGTTGAATGGGGAGGCCCGAGCAGAGGGAGAGAGGTGGGGGAACAGTTGGTTGAGGTCAGAACACACGGAACATTTAGACGTCAAGTTCACCATTTCGTATGGGCACAGTTTGTGGTGCCCAAATCAATTATGAATACCATCAAAGATCACTGATCACAGATCTCCATAACAGATTAATAGCAATGAAAAAAGTTTGAAATGTTGGGAGAATTACCAAACTGTGACACAGAGACATAAAAATGACGCCGATAAGCTTGCTCAATAGAGGATTGCCACAAACCTTTAATTTGTTTTTTAAAAAAACAAAACAGTATCTGCAAAGTACAATAAAGCAAAGCAATCAAACGAGGTCTGCCTGTATTTGCTTTACTGCGCTGACCTGGCACCAAGCCCACGATATCTCCAAGGTGCACCCGTACACTGTTGCAGTTTAAGGAATGTTCTGTAATTTTTATTTTCTTCCTAGTTTGAGGATGTGACATATTATCTTTTTATGACTAAAATTTCTCATTTTTTGTTTTTAAATATTTCACTGGACAAATCAAAATGGCAGCCTCCTTTTGTGGGTTCTCCCAGTTTTTTTCTTTGTATTGCTTTTTTTTTTTTGGGAGGGAGATATTCTAGTTGGCGGAATCCCAGAGTCTGAGAATCATCAGACAACTTCAGGCGCCTCTGGAGATCTTCTCAGGTCCATTGGGGAAATGTCTGAGCTCCCCTCTGACTTCTTTCCAAGTCACTTCACCATTGCCCCTTCATGGGGTGGGGCCTGTGTGTCTCCCTCATTCCAGGCCCCAGGGACCCAAATGCAGAAACCAGAGCTACATCTCAAGCATGTGTCCTTGGACCTCTCCGGGGCCCAGAGCCTGCCCTTACTGGCTTTCCAGGGAGCTCAGGACTTATCATCTCTCTGGGAGAAACTGGGTTTCAACCCGTGCCCTGGGTTGGCACGGCATCTCTTCATGGGCTCTGATCACCTCTTTTGGTTTCAGCACAACGCAGATTTCCTTTTCATTTTCTTAACCAATTCAGATCCCCCTCATCTAACTGCTAACCATAGCTCCCTGCTGAGGAAGGTGTCACCTCTGAAAGGCTGCCCATTGTTGACCCTACGGTCTCTTCTTCCAGGCTTGGAGGGCTGGGTAGATGCCATTTCTCTAACCCTACCAGAACTCTAGCTGTGCCCACACCTCTGCTGGCTCTTAGTAGGGGCGCCTCCTTGGTGGGGAGGCTGTCACAGGGCTGTGGAGACTTGGAGCCAGAAATGCCCCAGCCCTCGCCTCAGAGAGCCTGGAGCCTCGTAGATGAGACCAGGCAAGCGCAGATGTTTCATTGGGACTGGATTCTAGGCCCTGTTGAGGGCTGGAGGGTAACCTCTTAGGCTTGCATAGTATATTACAGTTTACAAACAGCCTCCACATTTCTTTTCCTCATTTCCATTTGTAGTCTTCTGGAATACATGATGCTTATCTTGCCCGTCTGGCATCCATTTATCTCCTGATTTTCTTTTCTTTTGTCTCCTTTCTTGTTTCTACTGCACCTTCAAGCCATTACCCCACTCTTGAGTTCTAAGTGCAGACCTGTGACGTCCCCATGGGCGGTCACAACATGCTATCCCTCTGCCCTCAGGATTCAGGCACAGGAACTGGACTCAGGATGAGTGGGACCCAATTCTGGGAACTTTGCTGGAATTGTTGAGGAATGATGCCCTCTTTTCTCTGGGTTGCTAAACTCATAGAATGTGGCCATCTTGCTTTAGGGGAAGCCTGCCTGAAACTAAAGGCAACTCAAAGGACAACAGAGACAAGATATGGAGGGCAAAAGATTCCCAGTGACCTCATTTGAGCACCTGGATCCAGCTGTTCCTGAAGCCAGATACCATGTGTTATTCCCTTATATTAGCCAATACATTATTTGTTTTTTACTTAAAGAAGTTTGAATGGAGTCTTCTCCCACTTGCTATAGACTAATACAGCTGGTTTTGCATTTATTAAGTTGCCCTGCTTCCTCTAATCACAGTAAAACTCCCTTTCACCTATGAAGCCCTCTTGTAAGTGTTTTCATAGCAATCGGACTCATGTCTACTAGACAGCACTGGCCTAATTTTGATGAAGAGGGATTTGAGGCACAGAAGAGAAGGTAAGCAAGTTGAGGCTGGACCCTGGGTTTCCTAACACCTGTTCTAGTGCATTTTCCACTTGGAGCATCCTCACCACCTTTCAGTTTGGAGAAGAACAGTTTTTAATACCCAGGACATCATCACCGCAGAGGACAGGAGTGCTAATTGATTTGGTGAACAACCCAAGCAAGGTCAGAGAAAACTCTAACTACATCACAGAGTAATCAGAAGAGTTATACTAATGGTAATTTTAGGTGCCTAGAAAATCTCTGGTAGATGAGAGAGGAAATAGTTAACTGTAGTTACCCAGGGGAAAGGAAATAGGGAAAAGGAGATTCTTACGTTTTTACTGTGTATATTCTACTGTAGATTCTAAAATATTTTACTAGGGGCACCGAATGTTTCATTTTCAAGTAAACAGTGAATTTTGAAATGTAACAACAGCAGGCTTTCATCTGAGACAATTAGGGCATCAAATAGTGAATTATAAACCACTGAAAAAATACAAACCTATGAATATATACCACTAATAAATAGGTACATAAGTAAATAGGGAAGAGGGAGGTTTTGTGCTTGTAGTCGAACACCACGGACCAGCTAGAATTGTGAGGGAGAGCTGGGTTAGAAACACAGCGTGTTGCCACCACTATAATAAAGATTGATTCAGTCAAGAATCATCATCAATAGATGCTAAATTTGGGGTGGGGGATATTGATAAGGAGTAGCATTTTGCATGGTCTTAAATGATCTCTTCACAGATGAATTATTGATTTTAAGAGAAAATAATAGTCACTGTGCAGTGGAGAAATCGGTGATCTGTATCAATGTCGTCACTGAGAGGCAGATAGATAGGCTGTCCTGAGAAGTACACAGCATTGCGCATGCAGTATTCTGGGAGGATGCATGACCCGAATCTAATAAGAAAAGAGCAGGCAAACCTAGAATGAGGAACATTCAGTTTCAAAAAAGGGTACCTTATTCTTCAAAAATGATGATGTTGCAAAGGACAGAAAAAGACTGAAGAAATGTTCTAGATGAAGCCAGGCACAGTGGCTCATGCCTGTAATCTGAGCACTTCGGGAGACTGAGGCGGGAGGATCACTTGAGGCCAGGAGTTCGAAACCAGCCTGGACAACATGGCGAAATCCTGTCTCTACCAAAAACACAAATTAACCAGGTGTGGTGGCAGACACCTGTAATACCAGCTACTCAGAGGCTGAGACAGGAGAATTGCTTGAACCAGGAAGGCAGAGGTTGCAGTGAGCCAAGATCGTGCCACTATACTCCAGCCTGGGTGACAGAGTGAGACTGTGACTCAAAAAACAAACAAACAAAATAAATGTTCTAGAACAAAGGAATCTGAAGGGATAGGACAACTAAGTGCAGTGCCCAATTCTAGACTAGATTCTAGATAGAGGGGGAGATGTGATACAGGAGATTGTTAGTCAATTGACAAATTGTACTATGGAGAATGGGTTGGTTAAAATATGGTATCAGTGTCAAAGTGATTGAAGTGGGTGATAAACCTGAGATTCTATAAAAGAATGTTATTTTTCTTGGGAAATACATATGGGAGTATTTACGGGCAAAAGGCCGTTATGCAATATGTAACTCTGAAATGATGCACAAAAGAAAAATGATATACATGTGCTGAGTGTGTGGCACGCGCGCATGTGTGTTTGTGCGTGTGTGTGTGTAGAGAGAGAGAGGGAATTGGTAAGCACATGGGTGAAACAGTAACAGCAGATGCATCTGGGTAAAAGGTCTATGAGTATTCTTTGTACTACCATCACATAGGTCAGCCTCCCTCCAAAACCTGCACTCTTGCTTACCAAACCAGTATTTCCCTAAACGTGGAACGCCTTAGTGATTTTTTAAAACCTCATTTTGCTAACTTTCCGCTGTTTTAATTAAGTCCAAAAGAAAATCTTAAGTTGGTGCTGGATGGTTTTCAACACCAAACACTTGCTTATTCTCTTTGTATAACAAAGAGAGTCATGAGGCAGGCAGTGGCCTCTAGAAAGATCTATCTTTCACGGGGGATTCCTCCTATTAATTTTTCTAGTTATCTTCTATTTTTTGACAGTGATTTATATTTGTGATTTTTAAAAGTTCCTTTTTAGGTGTATTAATTTAAGTTTATTTTTAACTTCTCTTAACAAGTGAGTCAATTCAAAGAAAATATTAAGGCAGTGACAGTGCACGGTACGGGTGGCACATGGAGATAGCAGAGGCTGGGAAGGACTAAAGTTTGAGCCACTGCGGCTGGAAACTCCTCTCAAGTTCAAAATGTTTGGCTCAAGGTGACACTTTCCTATCTGTGGTCCCTGTTTCCTTAACACTATCATTTAGAAAGGCCCCAAGTGGGTCATTTCCTCCATTCCTTTCCTTTCCTCTAAGGCAATAACCAGAACAAGCCCTTCTCTGTCACCAATGCATGATGTTTCCATTATGTTTCACCTCCCTAATCTTCAGAACTTGGAAGAATGAGTTTGGCGATGTTAGGCTGGAAATTCAGACAAAGGAAACTGTGTTAGTTTCCTGGGACTGATGTAAAAAAGTACAGCAAACTTGGTGACTTTAAACAACAGAAATGTATTCTCTCTGGAGGTGGAAGTCTCCAGAGAGCCTGCAAGGTGTTAGCAGAGCCATTCTCCCTGAGCCTAGGCAGAATTCTTCCTCACCTCCTCCTGGTTTTGGTGGTGGCCATCCGTCCTTGGCATTCTTTGGCTTGTAGCCATGCCACCCCAATCTCTGCCTCTGTCATCACATGGCCTTGTCTCTGTGTGTTTCATGCAGCCTTTTATAAGGACACCAGTCACATTGGATTGAGGACCCACATAACTCCAATATGACCTCATCTTAACTAATCACATCCACAATGACCCTATTTCCAAATAAGGCCAGAGGGTGACAACTTTAATATGTCCTTTGGCAGAACACAATTCAATCCATAGCAGAAGTTTACTCAAACACTCTAGGGCTAGGAAAGAAAAGATTGAAGACTGGCCCTATGTAAAAATAAAACACCTCAGCGTAACACAAACACCATGTGCAAAATCAAAAGATAAATGACAAACTGGGAGAAATCTTTGCAGTTCATATGACAAAAAAGAGGCCGGTTTCTCCAGTGTAGGAAAGAGAGTTCCTAGAAATTGATCAGAAAACAGTAACAATAATCCATTAGAGAAATGGATGGAAGGTATGAACAGGCAATTCACAGGAAAGGAAATACAAATGACCTGTAAATATGTGAAAATATGTTCGATCTCACTTAAAAAAGAGATACGCAATTAAAATCCACCCACAAAATCAAGAACAATTTCAAAGTTTGTGAACATACTCTGCTGGTGAGGCTGTGGGGAAACAGACACTCTCATCTATTGTTGGGAGGAGTGTGTGTCACTATGGACCTTTTGGAGGGCAGATCGGCACGGTTCATCCAGAAAGTGCGCCCTCCTTTAATCTAGCAATCTGTTTCTAGGAATTTACTGCAATTGTATGTGTGCAAAGTAGCACTTGTAACTCAGTGCTTATTGTAGGCTTATTTGTAACAGCAGAAGTTTGGGAACTGTCCAGGTGTCCAGGTGCTCACAGATAAGAGAGAACTGGTCACATAGATTTGGTATCTCCTTGCAATGGAAAATTATGCAGCTGTAAAACAAAATGACCATCCTCTCCAGGCACTGATTTGATAAAAACCCCTGGAACAATATTACTAAAAGGAGGTAACATAGTATGCTACTATTTGTTTAAGAAACAAGTGTGGAATGAATAAGAATATATATTCACATTTGCTTCTGTTTACAGAAACAAAATTTGAAAGGCTACACAAGAAATTAATTATTAGGACTAATTAATTATTAATTAGGATTTTTCCAGTGAAACAGAGAAAAATAGGAAATATATATGTACACACATACAGTGATCTAGAGAGAGGGGTTGATTTATTATAAGAGATTGGTTCAATGCAATCATTCAATTATGGAGGCTGAGAAATTTCATGATCTGCCACTTGCAACCTGGAGACCCAGGCAAGCCAGTGGTGTAATTCTGTCCCATTTCAAAGACCTGAGAACCAAAGAAACTAATGATGTCAATCACAGTTCAAGGGTAGGGGAAGATGAGATGAGATGTCCCAGTTCAAGCAATGAGGCAGGAAAAGAAGGGAGAAATTCCTTCTTCTTCTTCCTTTTGTTCTATTCATGTCCTCAGTGGATTGGATGGTGCCCACCCACTTTGGGGAGGGCCATGTACTTTACTGAGTCCACTGATTCAAATGCTCATCCCATCCAGAAACACCCTCACAGGCATACCTAGAAATAATGTTTCATCTGGGCACCCTGTGGCCAATCAAGCTGACATGTAAAATTAACCATCACACTAATGAAAGTGGCTGTGGAGGGTGGTAGGGATAGAAATGAGACTTTTCCACTGTATCTCTTTATAATTTTGATTTTTGAATTTTGTGACTGCCATGCCTAATTAAAAATAAATGCAACACCCTGGGTGGGTGTGGGAGCAGAGTTGCCGTGGACTCACTGGTTGCTGCACATGTTGCTTTGCATGTCCTGGGTTCCTTTTCCTCTGGGTGCTCCTTCTTATTCCGGGAGAAAGCAGGTACCATGGGATACCTGAGACTAATAAATAAATGCAGGTCAGCTTGTGGCCCACAGCAGATGGCCAAGCAGGCATGGGGTGCTGTGTCATAGGCAAGGGCATGGGCCATTCTTCAGTGGCAGTTATTTTCCTTGATGGGAGCCCAGAAGCACTTTGGGAAGGTAGCCTCGTGCTGGGTGTGTCTGCCCTAAGTCGAGTTTACCAACACATAGGAAGGTCTGAAATTCATTTCAGCACAAGAGCAAAACTAACCCTGTGTGCTTACGTCGGAAACCACAGACGCCCCGTCCCTCAGTCAGGAAAATTACCCAGGTCCTCTGGTGAGCAGAGTGCCTTGCAGAACAAGTGCTCAATGGACAGTGTGACATATGAGCCCTGCCGGGATCTCCCGCTGCAGCGGCGAGGAAGTAGTGTGGCGCGGTGGTTACGTGTTACAGTTTCAGAGCTGAATTCACAGCATGGCTGTATTAATCTGTTCTCACGCTGCTAACAAAGACATACCTGAGACTAGGTAATTTATAAAGAAAAAGAGGTTTAAGGGACTGACAGTTCCACGTGGCTAGGGAGGCCTCACAATCATGGCAGAAGGTGAAAGGTACATCTTACATGGCGGCATGCAAGAGAGGATGAGAGCCAATCAAAAGGGGAAACCTCCTATAAAACCATCAGATCTCGTGAGGCTGATTCACTGCCACGAGACCAGTATGGGGGACACCACCCACATGATTCAGCTATCTCCCACCAAGTACCTCCTACAACACGTGGGAATTATAGGAGCTACAGTTCAAGATGAGATTTGGGTGGGGACACAGCCAGACCATCTCAGTGCCCTGCCCTCTTACTAAACGTGTGACCTTGGGCAGGTCACTCAGCTCTTTAACTCTATAGGTTTTGTCACCTATAAAATACGAGTCGCTAGTACCTGTCTCCAAAGGTGTATGAGGATCGGGTGAGGTAATGCAGTAAAGTGCACATAGTAACCCTAACCCTGACTCTGATCAATAGAACACTTACAATTATCACGAAATAATGACAGGTAATACTCATGTAGCATTTACTATGCTACAGACACTGTTTTAAGCCCTCCAACTATATTTACTGTCCCTGCAACTCTGAGAAGCAGGTACTGTAATTATTCTCACTTTACAGGTGAGGAGCAGAGACATAAAGGGTAAATGTCTTGCTCTGCATTACTCAGCTCTGTACTGGAGGAGGTGGGATTTGAACCCAGGTGGTCTGGCTCAGAGACTGCTTTTACTGACTTCATCACTGGGTTCAGTGAGTTCCAGGATGTGAGTTGGAATAAATGGAAAAATGGGAACCTGAAACCCTCAGCAAAGTCTGCCGTGAGCATGTGTCTCTGATCTTTCAAGTACTGCTTTGGCCACTCTTAAGCTTCGTGAACCTTATTTTCCTCATACATAAATGGGAAGACAGTAGTAATGACATCTACTACTTATTAATCCCCTGCTGAGCATCAGGGGCTGTGATGAGTACCTTACAGGTCTCATTTTGTCCTCACTGGAGCCCTATAAGATAAGTACCGTTATCCCCATTTTATAGACATAGAGACTGAGGTTCAGAGAGGCCCAAAAATCTCAGGCAGCCAGTAAGTGCCAGAAATAGAATTTGAAGCCAAGTCTGTTTGATGCCAGAGCCTGGGCCCATCACCACCCCCGGACTCTGTGCCCTTGGGGAGCTGTTGCAAAGATGAGAGTTATTTTTGTGTGTGGTGCCTGGCACACAGTGCTGGCGTGCAAAATCACCAACGCTTGGGTTGTTGATGTAACATGTGCTCATGGAAAGCTGACCTCACCCATGTTGAAGCTCCCTTTCCTCGTTTGCTGAGTCAGGATGCAGATGGGGCAGCTTTCAGGGACTGCTGTACAGACAGAGTTCTAGAAGGTTGTGTGGCCCGGAAGCGGTGCTGTGCCGATGTTAGGGGCCTCTACCTCTGAACTACAAGCAAATTCTCCCTTCCAACAAGAGCACATTGTGTTCTGGCCCCGGTCTCCCACCCAGGCTACTTTAAATGCAGATCCTTCTGCCAACAGCTACTTTTAGCAAGGGCAGACTATCATAAGGAGAGAAACTTGCAAGAAAATAGCAAAATGGAAGCATTGTTCCTGAGGGTTTGGAGCAGGCTCAGGGAACGGTGGGGTGGGAGAGCCTTGGAGACGTGCTTTGCCATCACAAATAAGTTGTGCAAAAAAAAAAAAAAAAAAAAAAAACAAGAAGAAGAAGAAAAGAAAATTCACTTAAAGTTTTTCCTGAAACCTGGAAGGAGGAGAGGGCAGGCAAAACCAACTTTGGGAGGATTTACAATGCCATAGTCCTATGGAAGCTCCTCTGAAGGAACTGGGGACTGTTTCTAGCAGGAGAATTGCATCTTGAGGCTGGAGGGAGCACAGGGCTATTGATGGATGAGTCCCTAGTAACACGGGAGGATGGAGGCAGGAGAAAAAGCTTGTGGACTGAGAAGAGGCTTTTTTTTTTTTTAGGAAATTTGTGTTCTCAGGGATGAGCTAAGGCAGTATGATAAAAGATTACAAGGATAGTTTCGACTTCACACCATTTAGAGCCTCTGGCACTACGAGGAGGCTGGCTTGTGCGGTAGTGAGTGGACTGTCCTCAGAAGCATTCAAGCAGAGCCTGGGTGATGATACAGGGAATCCAGCTTTAAGACAGGATGCAGGACTTGAGCAGTGGCTCATAAACACTGGACCTTGTGCAGGGTCCGCTCTGTGCCAGCTCTCACACTCATCCATGATGAAATGAGAGCAAAGAGGACTGAGGCTGAGCGCGGTGGCTCACATCTGTAATCCTGGTGCTTTGAGAGACCGAGGTGAGAGGATTGTTTGAGCCCAGCCTGGACAACATAGTGAGACACTGTCTCTTCAAAAAAAAAAAAAAAAAAAAGATTGAGTAGTGAGATTTTAATCCAAAAAAACTGTTCTTTGAGACCACACCCTTCCTAAACTTAGGTGTTCAAATGCTCTTTATAAAATGACCCGTCTGTAAAAGCCTGGAAATATTGGGATTAGATAATGTCCAAGTCTTTTCCATTGCTAAGATTCTGTGATTCTAGGAAAATATGTTTCTGATTTGGAGGAAACAGAATAGGAGGAGCGTAAAAGCAAGCCTAAAACTGACACATCCAGAAATGGCCATGTCAGCATGCCAGTTAGAGATGCGGAGTTACTAACCAGGAGGAACAGTTACAAGTTGGCTGTGGTCCTCCTGGAGAACAGGGCTGGAGGTGAGATTTTGCGTAAGTATCAATTCTGCATTGGTGTATGAATTTTAAAATGACATGCATGTACTATATGACCTTTAGTTAACACTAAAAGCTTTTAGAAAATAAAAGACAGATAATAATTATAGCTGCCCTTTACTGGATTCTGTGCTAAAAGCCTTTTTTATATTATTTCCTTTAATTAATCCCATCTTAGGGATGAGGAAACAGGCTCAGAGAGGTGAAGTGACTTACTTTGCTGTACAGACAGGGTGAATGTCAGGTTTTTTTTGACTTGAGAATCCAAACCAGATGCATATACACGAAGCTCAGTTGTCCTCTGCCAGGGTGAGATTTCTGTGGGGTTTCAGGAGAGGAAGAGGATGGGGGGCTGTAGGGGTGATGCTATAGAAAGCACCAGAAGATAACTGGAAGAGAGATGATGACAAAAAAGGGGGTCCTGGTTAGGTTTCTGGATCGAACATCTTGAGGAATTCAGCAGCTTGTCATGAACTAAAAAAAGGCACACTTGCACATTAAAAGAGAATTGATTAAGCAATTGCACGGGACACTTATGTTCCTTTCTCCCCTCAATTTGGACTTGATGGGAGGGAGGCCATGTGGGAGGAAGCAAGTTGTTTGGAAGCGTTGACTCTGTGCCAGGCACTGTGCCGGGAACCTTATGGAAATATCAGGCCATCTAGTCTTCACCATGACTCTGAGAAATAATATTAACCAAAAAGGTCACTTAGGAATGCCTACCGCAGGGTCTCTCAGCCTCAGCCCTGCTGATATTTGGGACCAGATCATTATCTGTTGTGGGAGGCTGGCACCCATTAGATGCCAGTGTGATAACCAAAAATGTCTCCACACATTGTCAGGTGCCCTCAGGGAGTCAAAGTCACCCCCAGTTGAGAACCACTGTCCTCAGATGACTAGGCATGTCATATATATTATTTCGAGTCACCCTGCCAGCTAGCTGTCATGATGCCCACTTTATAAATGAAGACACTGAGGCTGAGAGAAGGGTCACATCGTTGTCAGTAGCAGAGCTAAGAACTGTGCCACGTATTTTCAATACTGAACTTAGAGAAGCAGCGATTGAAGTCCCCAGCCCAGTGAACCTCGAGCTAACACTAAAATATAGATTGTATCTTCTCTTTTTTAACCACAGTGAATGTCTTAGAGGAGGGGCTGGTGTTTCATTACGTTCTGTTTGTTTTTGTTTTTAAGTAAGCTGGCGACATGGCACAGGCTCCAAGCACCGTCACTTATTATCTCTGAAACCCTGGCATGTTACTTAACCTCTCTGGCTCTCAGTTTTCTTCACTGTAAAATGGAACTGATGATTATACCTCCTCCTAGGGTTGTTTGGGGATGAAATGAGATCACGTGAGTGAAGCAGTGCCTGGCAGATAGAGACTCAGCATCAACAAATGTGAGCTGTCATTCTTAGGAGCAAGTTGTTAAATCCATTTCACATACTCAGACCTGGAAGCAGCCCCAGTGGCATCATTCAGAGCACTGTCTCTGGGGTGGCTGACTCTGCTTCTTTGCAGTCAAGCCCTGGGGTTGCAATTCATGTCGGATTTTCGCTGACCACTGAGCAATCCCCTCTGGGCTGCAGGAGTAGCCAGATTTGGCTTGAGCGTCCCGAGGAGAAGCCGTCCAAGCTGATCAAGCATTTGCCTTCTCCACCAATAGGAGTCTCAGGAGAATTATGGAACCGTCTTTGCACATGGAAGAGATTAATTCATGTGGCCACAAATAGCTTGAACACTGTGTCCTCAGCGCTGTGATCTAGTATCCCCTGAAATTTACGCAGGGTGCCAGCCCGGCAGCCAGAAAAGCCACAGGGCCGCCTTAAGCTGCCCAGCGCTCCTAGCCAGGGGACCCCTCAGGAATTTCAGAGGGTGGGGACAAGATTAAGTAGTTTGTTTTTCATTTCATCCACTTACCTCGCCCCCTGCCTCATAAGCCTGCTTTCTGGCCTCCCGTTTATCAGCCAAATGGAATGACTGTGCTGCCCCCGTCCCCGGGTTTGCACCTCCAGGTTCGGTCCGTCTACTTCCTCCACCTGGTGTACCCTCTTTTATCGTCATAGGCCCACCTTCCAGTCTCTGCATAGCTGAATGCCACCATCCTCCAAGCCTAGTGCCTCCACCTCTGCTCCCCCCACCAAGTGGTACATGGCTTTGAAGGATGTGGGCTCTGGAATAGAGTTTAAACCCCAGCTCTGTTAGATGTAGGTGAGGGGCAATATGGTTTGGCTCTGTGTCCCCACCCAAATCTCATCTTGAATTGTAATTCCCATGTGCCAAGGGAGGGGCCTGGTGGAAGGTGATTGGATCTTGGGGGCATTTTCTCCCATGCTGGTCTTGTGATAGTGAGTGAGTGTTCATGAGATCTGATGCCTTTAAAGTGTTTGGCACTGGCCAGATGAGGTGGCTCAAGCCTATAATCCCGGCACTTTGGGAGGCCGAGGTGGGCGAATCACCTGAGGTCAGGAGTTCAAGACCAGCCTGGCCAATGTGACAAAACCCTGTCTCTAGTAAAAATACAAAAATATTAGCCAGGCATGGTGGTGGATGCCTGTAATCCCGGCTACTTGGATGGCTGAGGCAGGAGAATCGCTTGAACCCAGGAGGCAGAGGTTGCAGTGAGCTGAGATTGAGCCACTGCACTCTAACCTGGGTGACAGAGTGAGCCTCTGTCTCAAAAAAATATTTAAAAATAAAGTGTTTGGGAGTCTCCCTCACCACAACTGACCCCTCTCTGTCCTGCCACTATGTAAGGACGTGTCTTGCTTCCCCTTTGCCTTCTGCCATGATTGTGTTTCCTGAGGCCTCCCCAGCCACGCAGAACTGTGAGTCAATTAAACCTCCTTTGTTTATAAATTACCCAGTCTCAGGTATGTCTTTATAGCTGTGTGAGAACAAACTAATACAAGGGGCTTACTTTGCTATGAACCTCAGTTTCTGCCCCTATAGAGTGGGGTACTAATGGCTGATTAATTCCTGCCTCATCAGATCATTTGAGATTTAAACCAGAAAAGGCAGACTAGGTGCTTGGCTCCCTGCTGAGAACGTAGTAAGTACTCCATCGATGTGAGCTCAGGGCAGGTCAGGCAGGTAGCTGGCCTAGACAGCTGGGGCAGGAGGAAAACATCCATGCAAAGAGGCTAGAGTCCCTCAGCAGCAGCGTGGAGGCAGCTGCTGGTTCAGATCGGACCCATAAGGAGACAACACTCCCAGATGGATGTAGGTGGGTTCTTACATCACAGTGGACAAGATCAGCTTGATGTCAGCTCCCACATCCTAGTCCTACAGGGTGACCCCAAACTGGAAGGGCCAGATGACAGATGGCATGAGTAGTGGGTCACTCTGTTACTGAGGAAGCAACTCTGGACACAGTAAGTGGTTTTGTAGTCTTCATCTGTATCAAAGAGGGGCAAGATGGAAAGTGCCAGGTCTCACTAGAACAAGGGAGGCCGATGAGAAATGACCGTGCTACAGCTCCTCATGGGACTGCTGTCTTGCAGCACCCCACGCAGGATCCCAGGGCCTTCCGTCAAGATTTGGGTTGGACTGTGCTTCAGTCTTGCCTCTGGGGCTTCTGCAGAAATACACAAGGTCACTGGGGCCCAGAGAGTAATGGGAGAGGCAGGAAGGCATTGGTACTCACCTGGAACAGTGCCTGGCACATTGTATGTGCTCAACCAAAAAGTGTTGGATGAATAAATGAATTTACCCCACAGTATTTAACAACCCCTGCCTGGAGCAGACCCTGTGCTGGGAATTTGAAGATAAGCAAGGCTTAGCCCATGCTCTCAAGACCTCACATGAGAGTGCCAGAGATGCTTCAACTGATCATTAGAAAAGGGTTCTGAGATCTCTGAAAATGCTAAGCCTGGCTCGGAGGCACCGACAGTGGAATGTCTGCATTTATGAGAGCATTTTGGGTGGCAATTGGCAGAAATGTCAATGCTGTTGAAACAAACAAAAGAAAGAGATTTAATTGGCTCACGAAGCTGAAATGCTACCTGTAGGCATGGCTGTATCCAGGCACTCAAACAACATCAACGTAGTCTCTCTCTCACCCCGTCCCCACTCACCCATGTCTCTTGGCTCTGTTTTTCTCTGTATCACCTTCTTCCCAGCAGGCTTCGTGGTGGTCCCCAGCCCTTCTAGGTGTTCATCATCCTGAGGACTGGCAGTGGCAGCAGTTAGGGGGCTCCTCTTTCCCAGTAGCTCTTCCAAAAGTCAAGGATTGACCCAAACTAGCCCAGTTAGGTCATGGGCACATCCCTTCACAAATAGGACTGTGGGACATGGAAATGATCAGCTCCGCCCAAAGGAGGGTGAAGCAGGAGAGGTTCTCCAAGGGAAAGTGAGGATGCTGCTAGGGAAGAGGAGATGGGTGCTGGGCAGGTACAGGCAACAGATGTCCACTAGATCCACCTAGAAGACCGTTCATTTGAACTTGATTATGTGCGCTGGATGGAAATTTTTTAGATGAGACGGGGAAATCGAATAGGAGGAAGGGAATCTCTGGCAGAGGGAACAGCATGAGGAAAGGCCCAGAGGCAGAGAATGATTTGTTTGGGAAACATAAAAGGAGCTGATGTGAGTGGATCACAAGGAATTGGATCAGGAGATGGGTAGGTGGTCAAGGTTGGAGGATTGAGCAGAGGCCAGATGACTGAAGTCCTTGAATGTCAAGTGATTCAAAGAGGAAAGAGCTATGGTTAGATTTGTGTTTTTAAATTCATTCATCCAACACATATTTACTGAGCACCTACTATGTGAATAAGCAAAGTCCCTGATGATATTCTAATCATACCCTAGGGTAGTGCTAGGAAGCAAGACTGGAGATGCCGAGTCTGGAGTCAGGGAGGAGGCTGCGCACCAGTCCAGATGGGAGTGGCTAAGACTTAGCTGGGGCGTGGAGCACATTTCCCCTGCATCAGCTCTACTCAGAGCCAAACCTTTGCTATGTAGAGTGAGTGCAGGAAGCACATCTCCAGGTTCTTGTGTGATGCCCCATCAGGGTAGCCTGCTGGGAACATTTTTGGAGCATCTGTTTGCACAGGCTGTCACCAACAGAACTACTCAGCCTAGATTTGAATCCTTGCTGTCCCGTGCACTGGCTGTGTGACCTGCCTCACCTCTCTGGGCCTCAGTCTCCTCTGTTAAATGACTTTGTGATGACACCTACTTTGCAGAGTTGTCATGATGATTAAATGGGTTAGTGTTTGGTGCCTAAGAAGTGCTCAGTAAATGACGATGTTATTAATTACTATTGTTACTGTGACTGTCTTCGAGGGACATCCACTCCTGAAACGCATCTTCCTCTCTTGGAAGCTGGGGACCGTGATAGCAAGCACCTTAGTGGAATGGTAAACCACTTAGTGGCCATGTGACCCTGGGTACATGACGTCACCTCTCTGTGCCTTGGACTCCTCATTGGAAAAACTGGAGCTAATATTAGTACCTGCTTACAGGGCTGTTATATGAATTAAATAAATCATGTTAAGTCCTGAGGAGAGTTCCTGGCACATAGTAAACTCTCAATAAATGTCAAATAAATAATCATTATTATGTATTTATAATATTATGTTGTAATATAATATATTGTTATATTAATATAATATGATAACAGATTGTATTATATTGCAACATAATAATAATAAGTATTATTATTTGGTAGTAGTAGTTTAGATTGACCATCTGCATTCTGAAAATCTGAAATGCAAAGTACTCCAAAATCTGAAACTTTTTGAGTGCTGATGTGTGGCTCAAGGGCAGCGCTCATGGGAGCATTTTGGATTTTGGATTTTCAGATTCGGAATGCTCAACCGCTAAGTATATATATAATGCAAATATTCCAAAGTCTGAAAAAGTCTGAAATCCTAAACACTTCCAGGCCCACGCATTTCCGATAAGGGCTACTCAGCCTATAGTATGTTATTAATGGGGAGGGATTATGGTGATAGCAGAGATTAATTATGACATTAAAAAGAATCCTTATTAGGCCAGGCGCGGTGGCTCACACCTGCAATCCCAGCACTTTGGGAGGCCTAGGCGGGCAGATCACCTGAGGCCAGGAGTTCAAGACCATCCTGGCTAACATGGCAAAACCCTGCCTCTACTAAAAATACAAAAATTAGCTGGGTGTGGTGGCGCATGCCTGTAGTCCCAGCTACTCAGAAAGCTGAGGCAGGAAAATCGCTTGAACCCGGGACGTAGAGATTGCAGTGAGCCAAGATCACGCCATGGCCCTCCAGTTTGGGTGACAGAGCAAGAATCCGTCTCAATAAATAAATAAATAGCCCTTATTAAATGGCTATTCTCAGAATCATCATCATTATCCATCAGGCACTTAGAGGGAAAATGACTGCATTTGGGTTTGGGGACAAAAGGGCCACCGTTTCCTCCCACAAAGGCAGGTGTCTTTCTCTCAGAACACGTGGTTATTAAATATTGCTGTTTTTAATATTGTGAGACGACATCAGTTGAGGAAAACTACCCAAATCCTTCTCCCAGCAGAGCAGGAGAAGGAGGCTGGCTCTCCTCCCCTGATCTGTTTCTCCTAGGCTGACCAGAGGGGTGTCCCGTCCCCCGCTCCCCCTCGACGGTTCTGTGACTCCCAGAAGGCCATCCCAGCTGGCGCTTCAGTTTTGTGATTCGGGGATTTCTTTTCTCCCTCATGCCTGGAATAATTTGTGGCTCCATTTACAAGAGCAGAGCTCTTGTGATCAACTCCGCTCGGGTCCCGGAAGCAGTGATGCCTGGAAAGCAGTTTGAAAAGGTCAGCTTGGGGCACAGTCCAAAGTGATTTTAAGTACCCCAGCTAAGTGCCGGCCAGAATGGGGAGCGCTTTTAATTTATAAGCCTTGCCCTGTGAAGAAAGAGACAACACTGCTCTGAAGCAGTTTGATTGCAAAGCAATAAATCCCTTTGTGTATATAAAAAGTACAGACGTATCTAGCTCACGTTTCAGAAGGAAAAAAAATATCTCTGCAGTTAGGGCATTGGAGTTGAACTCATGTACATGAATCTACGGGAGGAACTTCATGGAGAAAAAGGAGTTTATAATCGTCATACATTTTTAATGTACAAGAATTTGTTCTGAGGCTGCCTAAGATCACAGTTTCCTAAGCTGTGTGTCCTTGAGCCAGTTGCTTCACTTGTCTGTGGTCTCATCTGTACAATGCAAAGAGCGAGTACTCACCTTTGGATTGTTGTAAAAATTAAAGGAGTTACTAGCTGTAACACATTTAGAATAGTGCCTGGAACAGTGTACACGTTTAATAATGTGTTAGTTACTATTTAATTAACACATTTAATTTAATAAGAGTTAGTTACTATTACTATAGCGTACAGATTTTTGTTTTGGGATTGGTGGCGATTTTCTGCCTGGCACACAGGAAAGCCAGTCTGTCTACAGAGTGGCCCTGTCGTTTGCAACCGAAACCTGTAATTGTCTGTTTCTCTTTGGTTTTCTGGGTTGAGAGTCCAATGCACACATTTCATCTTGCCTTTTTTTTTTTTTTTTTGTCCTTTTTAAATCCAACCTTTCAGGACGTACTTCCAGCAAGGCAATTTGGAATTCTTGAATTCCAGAGAGACCTTTCTGGCCACATTAGCTAACAGAGGAACTTTTCAAAACCAAGAGAAGCTTGCAAACCACCAGTTGGAAAATCGACTCATTCATTCATTCATTCTACAAATATTTCTTGTGGGCTTACTATTTGCCAGGTCTCCGTCCCAGGCTCAGGGGTTTCAAAGAGAGCATGTCATTTTAAAGGTGTATCCTATGGGGAGCCAGGCCCTGATTTAAGAGCTGTGTATACATCAATCCATTCAGTACTCACCACAATCCTATGAGATCGATTTTATTTTATCCCTATTGCACAGATGCAGAAACTGAGGCAAAGAGAGGTTAGGTATCCCTAAGGACACACAGCTGGTAAATAAAGTCCAGATTCAAATCGAGGCAGCTCAGCTCCAAAATTTGTACTCTTCTCTTTTTCTCCCCAGCTCTTTAATTTGGAACATTTCAAACCTACAGAAAATGTACCAGTATGGCACAGTGAACATCATATATTTGTGCCGCGGACTTAGTCGTTGTTTGAAGCTTGCCACATTTTCTTTACCCTTCCCTTTCTCTGTAAATTTTTGTGAAAACATTTGAGAGTTATTTGCAAACATGATGATTCTTCACCCCAAAATACTTTAGCATGTGCAGTAGTATCTGTTACTGCATAACAAGTTACCCCAAACTTTAACGGATAAAAAAAAGACAAGTATTTATTGTATTATATCTGTAGGTCAGGAATCTGGGAGCAGCTGTGCTGGTCCTCCACTCAGGGTCTCTCATGAGGCTCTAATGAAAATGCGAGCTGGGGCTGCCTTCACATCAGGCATGGTGGAGCTCATGCTTGTGGCTGTTGACTGGAGGCCTCAGTTCCTCTCCACATAGGCCTCTTCATGGGCCTGGGGCTGCTCATGACACATTGGCTGACTTCCCTGAAAGCAAGTGGAGACAGACAGAGAGAGAGGAAGAGAGGGAGAGAGCGAGAAGCCTAGATGGATGCCACAGTGTTTTATAACCTAATGTCAGAGTGACATACCATCACTTGTGCCATATTCTGTCGGTCACACAGACCAACCAGGGTACTGTGTGGGAGGGGACTACACAGGTGTGTGAAGACCAGGGAGGCAGAGACCACTGGAGTATCTTGGATGCTGGTGACCACGGTGTGTTTCTCTGAATGATGAGGACATTCTCTTACAAAACCACCATATTATGACCACACATTAATACTGTACTGCTACCAAACATTCACTCCGTATTCAAATTCTCCCAGTTGTCTCAATAATGTCTTTTTTTATCAGTCTAGATCCTTTCCACCCTCATGACGTAAGAACAGCTTAACTGTCGTTTTAGGAAACACTCCTTCCCTACTGTCAGTCCACCTAGCTCAGGAGGGGCTGATTCTGATGCCCCAGCCATGGGTGGGTTTATGGCTGAGATCCAGCTAGTGAGTGCTCAGCATTGCCTTGGTGACAGCGATTGGTTCAGGGATGGGCATGTGACCCAAGCTGGGCCAATCAGAATAATTACTAAATTTTAGCTGGTACTATGAAGGAAAAGGCACCATCTCACCACTAAGGTTGCAGAGCTGGTGGGGTCTGACTGAAGGCACTGGGAGCCATCTTTTCTAGCAGCTTGCAGGAGAGGCTTCCTGAGAATGAAGTCAAGGCAGTAGAAAGCAAACCTGAGCAATAGAGATGGGGGAGGGGAAAAAGAGAGAGATAATGACCTTATTTTTTTTTTTCAAAAATCCCTTGATCAAGCTGTATCTGAAGCTAACTACCCCTGAGGATTCCAGTTATGTAAGTCAATAAGTTCCCCTTTTTGTTAAAGCCAATTTGAGCTAAAGTTCTTGTTATTTGCAACAGAAAGGGTCCTGACTAATACATGCATCTTCTGGGGAAAGAAAATGACTTACTGTAAATCCTTAGCACAGAAACTAATTTGCAGCAGAAGTGTGCTATGAGGAAGCAGGACTGATATTCTTAGAAATTAGAGTTGTTTTGTCTCCTCTGTTTGTAAGAGTCTAAGAGATGACACAGCAAAATCTCCAGCCCTCATACCTTCTGTAACATATTTGTTCATCCCTGGAAGTTCATGAAGTTCCAATTATGCCACTTATTACTGTTGTGACCTTAGCTAAGTCATTTAACCTCTCTAAACCTCAGTTTACTCATCTATGAAACGGATATATTATTAAGACATAAAGTGAGGGGAGAGTAAAATAAGATGGGCCATGTTAAGCATAGGGGCAATACTGAGCATATTGTAAGTGCTCAATAAAACGTAGCCATTCATAGCAGTTCTAAGATGAAAGACCTACTACGTGCGAGGATCTTGCAGAGATATACAAGAAATATAACAGGCCCACCTGAGTATGTCAGAAATCTTCATGGAGGAAGAAAGCTTAATCTGGCCCTTCAAGGACTCACTCAAATTTAAAAACATAAGCACATGAATAGAGGTGGGCTTCCTACAAAGAATGTGCAGAAACACAAGTCAATAATAAGAACAGCCGAGATGTATTGAGCACTTACATGTGTGCCAGGCATGGCTGTAAGTGCTTTTCACACATCAACTCGTATAATAGTTGAGATCCTCCCAGCCCTTGAGGTGGGGATTGTGATGGACGGTTTTGCAGATAAGGACACAGAAGCCCAGAGAGGTCAAATCATTTGCTCAGGGTAACTTCGGTCCTGTGTGGAGAGCCAGGATTCAGACCCCAGGTGCCTGAATTCAGAGCCCACATCCTTAACTGCTCTGTCAATGCTACTATTGCTCATAAAACAAAAGTAGTAACAATGACAGCAGTCACTGAGGCCACACAGCTATGCCACAGATACAAAACCCAAATGATACGGATATCAAAGAAGAGGCACAAAGGCCACCCATGCAGCCAGGACCCAGGCCCAGGTTTGTGGGCCTCTTGTTCCTGAAGGATTTAATGCTCTGTTCTGTGACAGTGGCCAGGACCAAGCACAGGGCTCTGGGAGGGAAGGTGACAGGCCAGCTCAGGGTGGTGGCCAAAGCTCCAGGCAGCTGGTAGCATCGGGGGCTGTGGCCAGCTGTCTCCTGCTGACCAGGCCTGAGCACCCCCAGGCCTCTCACCAGCAAGACCTCAACAGCTGTCAGAGGGGAACAGCGCTTGCCATCCGCGGGCAACCTGCAGAATGGGGCCAGTGACCCTGGGGTGAAAGGTTTGCCTGCTGGGCCCCTCCCTCCTGACTCCATCTGTCTTGCCACCTGCAAGCACCATTTCTGACTTTTTCCTTTGATATAAATGGGGAGACAAGCACGAAATCAGCAGTGGGAAATGTGCAATGTGCAAGAGGCCCCCTCTTCCCAGAGCCCGAGCCTGCTGGCTGTGGAGGCGTATAGGCTAAGAAGGCTGAACAGGGGACACTGACTAGGGGACCCCCGTGCTGATTGGTGCCATGGGCAGGGCTGTCTTGGAATCCCACAGACCCACATTCAAATCTTGGCTCTGCCTCTTAAGAGCTGCCTGAACTCAGGTGAGCCACGCACCCTGTCGTATCTCTCCTCTGTAAAACGGGCACGGCCCACCTCACAGAGGAGCTGGAAGGATGTAATGAGGTGCCTTCAGTTTCCCTCAAGGCCTAGGAGGGTGTTAAGTCCACCAGAAGTAGAACCAAACTCCTAAGTCGAGTCCCGGCTCTCCTGCTTCTCAGCTGTGTGGCCTTTTGTAGCCTCCTTCATCTTTCTGGGGCTCAGTTTCCAAATCCGCAAACTAAGGGGCATGGTATCTATCTGACAGGGCTATTGTGAGAAATTCAATGCATTTCTATGTGTAAAGTGCCTGGACTTCAGTAAACACTATTAAGAGAAGCAGTAACATAGTGGTTAAGGCTCTGACATTTACCTGCTGTGTGATATTGAGCAAGTTACCGTCCCTCTCTGTGCCTCAGTTTCCTCACATGTATCATGGAGATACTCATGCCCTTATCTTAAAGGCTTGTCCTAAGGATTAGATGAGACATTATAAAGGCCTTTGGAGCTTAGCAGGTGGTGGGTACATGATAGACGTGGGTTCTTTTTTCTTTCCTTTTTTTTTTTTCTTGAGACAAAGTCTCATTCTGTCATCCAGGCTGGAGTGCAGTGGTGCCATCATAGCTCACTGTAGCTTCAAACTCCTGGGCTCAAGGAACCCTCCAACTTCAGCCTTCTGAGCAGCTGAGACTACAGGCACGTGCCACCACCTTGCTAATTTTTACATTTTTTTGTAGAGACAGGATCTCACTATGTTGCCCAGGCTGGTCTCAAACTCCTAGGTTCAAGTGATCCTCTTGCCTCAGCCTCCCAGAGTGTTGAGGTCACACACATGAGCCCCTGTGCCTGACCTAGAAGTAGGTTCTGAATGTTAAAAAAGTGCTTGGGAGCGAATGTTACTAAGTTCTTATTAGTAACATGTTTTCTGTTACTAGCCCTCCTCACCAAGGAGTGGATGGTGGACTACCTAAGGAAAGGTACCTTTGTATTTTATTTTATTTTTTACTTTTTTTTTTTTGAGACAAAGTCTCACTCTGTCGCCCAGGCTGGAGCACAGTTGTACAATTACAGCTCACTGCAGCCTTGACCTCCTGGGCTTAAGTGATCCTTCCACCTCAGCCTCCTGAGTAGTTGGGACTACAGGTATGCACCGCCACCCCTAGCTAATTTTTGTATTTTTTGTAGAGAGAGGGTATTGCTATGTTGTACCATTTTTATAGGGGGAAAACTCTCTTAGAGAAAAGGTGGGGAATGGGGCAAGAGGTCCCCTGACATTTAGAGACATTTTTGTGTAGTTGTGTAGTGTGTAGTTGTGTAGTGTGTAGTTGTGTAGTGTGTAGTTGTGTAGTGTGGATATGTACCCAGTCCTGAAAGGGAACACCTCAAAAGCCTCCAACGAGTGTTATGCAGATGTGACTTACCCACACAGGCCAGCTTTCGAGGAATCACACAGTCGGGCTCTGGAGTGAGACTCTGGAGTAAGTCTGTGTCCCTTCTCTGACTCTCCTGTGTGACCCCGGGCAAGGCCAGCCACTTAGTCTCACCAAGCCAGGTCCCGTCATCTGTGAAATGAGGACACTGATACACCTGCCTCATTGGGAGGGTTCTCTTAACTTTTTTTTTTTTTTTTTTTTTTTGACACAGAGTCTTGCTGTCGCCCAGGCTGGAGTACAGTAGCTCGATCTCGGCTCACTGCAACCTCCTTCTCCCGGGTTCAAGTGATTCTCCTGCCTCAGCCTCCTGAGTAGCTGTGATTACAGGCATGTGCCACCACGCCCGGCTAATTTTTGTATTTTTAGTAGAGACGAGGTTTCACCATGTTGGCCAGGATGGTCTCAAACTCCTGACCTCAAGTGATCTGCCCACCTCGGCCTCCCAAAGTGCTGGGATTACAGGCATGAGCCACCGTGCCTGGCTGGTTCTCTGAATTAATACATGCAGAGTAGTGATTCCCAGCCAGAAGTGACTCTGCCCCCGAGGGGACATTTGACAGCATCTGTAGACATTTGGCTGTCACATCTAGAGGGGAAGTGTGCTGCAGGCGCCTAGTGGGTAGAGGTCAGGGATGCTACCAAACATCCTACAATGCAGAGGACAGCCCCCCCACCTACCAGCAACAACAAAGGACCATCCACTCTGAATGTCAGTAATGTCGATAGACATCCTCACGCAGAGTATTGGCTTTAGTATAGTGCCAGTAAAAGGAAGTGCTTGTGTCTGTTGAATGACTAAATGAACTTGCTCACTCCAAGTCTCAGCTTCTCCCGGCATGGAGAAAATGTGTCTCTCTCCCAGAGTTGTCATGAGATTAATGAGAAATACGCCAGCCTGAGGGGCTCTCTGGGGCCCTGGGAACTGCTGTTGGACGTTGAATGAATATCGTAGCAAGGGGGCAAACAGAGTCTCAGATCTGGGGTTTGGACAGGAGGGTCCACCCAGGAGGCCAGCTTGCCTGTGTCTAGCATGTAGTTCTTCCAGCTGAAGCTGTTTCTCCCTGAAGCATTTCAAGCACGACATATACCCAAACAAAAGAGGATAGCAGCAAAACGTGCAGAAGGAAGCTAGGGTGGATTCGGCCTCGGTGCTCCCCCCTTGCTCATCTCCAAAGCTGTAAGAATTTAAGGGAAACTTACTCCATGTTTTGTTGCCTCATTTGTGCATAATTCATCAAAATGCTCTTCTGTAAAAGAACTTCTCTGTGGCTTGAAACCCTTTGCACACTTTTGTTTTTATCTTTTCCTGCGCTCTCTTTTTCTTTTTTCTCTCTCCCCCTTTCTTTCTCATTAAAAAGATGCCTTTTCTCTCAAGTGCAAGAAGCCGACTTGTGCCAAAAAACAAGCAGGGTGGATGCTGAAAACTCCCAGGGTTAGCCTGGAGCCTCCCAACACTAGACCTTGAGCAGGCTCCCGGCTTAAGGAAAATCCTCCTCCCTGTTCTGTTCCCCCTGAATGGCTCTGGGGAGCCCCGAGAATGGCCAGGACAGAGGGAATCAGGTGAGGGCCTGGCTGCTCCCAGGAAAGAGAGGATGTCATGGTCCTGTTTCGGCCAAGCAGTGTTCCTGTGCGCGGATCCCTGTGGTGATGGGAGACACTTGCAAGGGTCAGGGTTGGAGACAAGATGTTCAAAGGTCTCTTCCAGTGGTGGGCATCTGACTCCAGGGCGGGATCGTAAGGGCTGCACTAGCTTCGGGGCAGGTGCAGCCTCGGTCTCCTCACCTCGGCAGTGGGAATTAAGGGGTCTCTTCAGATTGTTGGGATGAGCAGTCAGTGAGGAGGAGGATGCCAGGTGTGTGGGTGCTGGGCATGACACCAAGCACTCAGGGCATGCAAGCCACCAGTGTCTCTGCATCTTCAGGGCACTGTCTGAACCTCAGCACCTTCCCCTCCAAAATGAGGAGAAAAGTAGCAACCGCTCCACAGTCTTGTTGGGAGGATTCAACAAGCTCCTTGCTACAAAGTCCCTGGTGGGATCTGGCCTGTAATTCCTGTTCCAAAAATGTTTGTGTGTGTCTCACATCTTACCTAATTCATGCCCCTGCCTGCTCATGCCAAGAAGAGGTATTTGGTAAAAAGGGAGGAGAGTATAGAAGGTGAAGATGCTACATTTATTTTTTCCTGGCAGTTCATTTGATTTTTTAAAAAGAGGCCATGTGTGGTGGCTCATTCCTACAATCCCAGCACTTTGTGAGGCCAAGGCGGGCGGATCTCTTGAGCCCGGTAGTTTGAGACCAACCTGGGCAACACGGCAAAACCCCATCTCTACAAAAAATACAAAAATTAGCCAGGCATGGTGGTGCATGCCTGTAGTCCTAGCTACTCGGGAGGCTGGAGCAGGAGGATCATGTGAGCCTGGGAGGTAGAGGTTGCAGTGAGCCTAGATTAAGCCACTCCACTCCAGCCTGAGTGACATCCTAGGTGACAGAGTGAGACCTTGTCTGAAAAAAAAAAAATGTTGCAGTTAGCAATAGGAAGGTCCTTTCTTTATTTGGGTAGCCTTAGCCTTGCTGGACCTCAGTTTCCTCATCTGTAAAATGGGGATAATTGTAATGCCTGCATGGCAGAGGTATTGTGGATTAAATAAGAGCTTCTGTATAAATACTTAGGACGGTGCCTGGCAGTTTGTAAGTGCTGTTTTAAGAGTTTGCCACATTCAGCCAGAGTGGACAGTGACTGACCGATTTTTAGAAAGCCCAAATTCCCTGGGTTTAACCAGCTTTAAAACATCTGAGGAACCTAAGCAGCCTCTCTTGTACCTCAGGCGTTTCTGTCCTGTGAAAAGGAACCATTTTGCCGGCCGCCTGCGGAGTTCCCACAGATGCGCTCTTAGTGTTTGCTAAGCTTGGAGCCCCGCGGAAATGCAGGCTGCTACGAATGCTATTACCAGAATCCACATTCCCCAGAGCTCTTTGGAGACTTGGGAAGCTTGGGTTTGTTTGGACTTTTCATGACTCGAACCAGAATCCACATTCCCCAGAGCTCTTTGGAGACTTGGGAAGCTTGAGTTTGTTTGGACTTTTCATGACTCGACTCTGGTCATCATTAGGGCGTTTGATGATCTTAGACGGGATCTGCCTTTCACCTCTGTGGCCTGCTGGGCCCTTCTGGGCGTGTTGCAGGAAGGGAATGCATCATTGCTGCTATCTGCCTAGTCAGCTTTTGTAACAAGCTCTTGATATGATGATTTTGTGCTTGGGTTAGCTTTTCAGACCTTCTGCGGCGCTTTGCTGCAGAAGCTGGAGGTACTGGGACAATCGAACCAAGCCATCAGCTGTTGACAGTGGGCCTGGCAAGGTCTCACGGTGCAGGAGACACTGAGCTGTCTCGGGCTGGCTCGCAGTTTGGCGTGTGGGATCCCGTGTGCCTGGGATGAGAGCACAAGAGGGTCTGAAACCCTAAGCACTCTTGCAGGGTCTTGAGAATAAGTGTTGACCTCAGGATCTGGGTCCCTTTCCCAGTGAGGGTTAGAGTCTCGGTGGCCGAGGTTGTCCTCCTCCAGTGCCTGTTTGTATTTGAACTTCTTCCTCCTCTGGACCTCACCCATTGGATCCCTGCAGGATTGCTGGACCCTCTGCCAAGACTAGCCATCAGCAGGAGGGCTGCTCCCTTCCCTGCTTCTAAGCTCAAAGCCCTAGGAGGTCTTGCCCGTGGAGACGAGGTACATGGCTTTGTGTTTTATTACCATTTATTGTTCTTGTTATTTTAACATTTATGGAGCACGTTTTAGCTGTGAACTCATTTCTTGAGCATCAGTGCGGTCTCCCCAGGGTGCAGGGCCAAGGGTTACTCTCTTTTTTTGGCCGTTGCCCTATTTACTTTATTAAAAATATCATTGTGCGAAGGGCTCCCTTTGTTATAAGAACTTTTCTGGACATGACCCTGGGTCCACCCTAGGCCCCTGATTACCATCGTTTGAACATGAGCCTGGGTATGAGTAAGGCCATATAGGCCAGCGGTCAGCAAACATTTTCTGTAAAGGGTCATGTCATAAATATTTTTGGCTTTGGGGGCCTCTGCTGTAACTACTCAACTCTGCTCTCATCGCATAAAAGCAGCCATAGACAGTAAACAACTGAATAAAACTTTATATACAAAACCAGACAGCAGCCAGAATTTGGTCCATGGGCCAGAGTTTACTGACTGCCCCGTCCCTGCCCACCCAATGTAGATGATGGGGCTTTGTTCTACGAGCTCCCTTTTAGTTCTTCCATAGATCTAAAGTGTAAGTTCCTCTTACTGCAGTTTTGGCCAGTTTCTACTTCTTTGTTTGATCCCCTAGAGCGTGAGTTGGCAAACTGAGGCCACCAGCTCAAATCTGGTCAGTTGCCTGTTTTGTAAATAAAGTTTTATTGGAACGCAGCCACACCCATTCATTCTGTGTTGTCTATGGCTGTTTTCCCACTACAACAGTAGAGCTGAGAAGTGGCGTCAGAGACCTCTTGGCCCCCAAAGCCTGAAATATTTCCCATCTAGCTCTTCACAAAAAAACTTGCTGACCTCTGCTCTAGAGAGTTGAGGAATGGCTGGCTGAGAAGCAGACTTTTTTTCCATGTACACGAAGAGCATTACTGACCTTTCCAAACTCGTCTTAGAACTTTTCTCCCAAGTTCTCTTGTCTGGAAGACAAATATTTTAGATGTTATTCTCTGGACTCTAAGGTTTTTTTCCGAAGTTCCAGACCACTGTTTTTAAACAACTTTGGACTGTGATCCTCATAAAGGACGTATTTTATATGACACCCCTGTAATGACATACGATAAACTGCATACACACAGATGTCCCCACGACACACACACAAACCACAGAAAATGCATACGGAACTGAAAGTTTTTTTTTTTTTTGAGATGGAGTTTTGTTCATCACCCAGGCTGGAGTACAGTGGAGCGATCTCGGCTCACTGCAAGCTCCGCCTCCCAGGTTCATGCCATTCTCCTGCCTCAGCCTCCTGAGTAGCTAGGACTACAGGCGCCCGCCACCACGCCCGGCTAATTTTTTTTTTTTTGTATTTTTAGCAGAGATGGGGTTTCACCGTGTTAGCCATGATGGTCTTAATCTCCTGACCTCGTGATCCACCCGCCTCGGCCTCCCAGAGTGCTGGGATTACAGGCGTGAGCCACCGCGCCTGGCCGGAACTGAAAGTTTTAAGAAACAATGCTTGCCTTACTATACGTGATAAGCTCTCATATTTTCTATGAACACCAATCAGGATCAGCTTGATGATACTGTGGTAACAAATAACCCCAAATCTGAGTGCCTTAAATCAACATTTATTTATTGCTCCTGCTCCACGTTTGCCCTGGATCATGGGGGATCCTGAAGCTGCAGAACATCACACACTGATCTCAAGTGTCTGACAAGAGTGGTACTCACCATTTCTTTGAATATTTCTTTGGTCAAAGCAGCTCACATGACCATAACTTTAAATAGAGTGAAGAAGTGCAGCCCTACTGTGGACCCAGAAGGTGAATCTGAGATATTTGGTCAACAGCATTAATATAACTACCATATGGCCAGGCATGGTGGCTCCCGCCTATAATCCCAGCACTTTTAGAGGCCGAGGTGGGAGGATCTGTTAAAGCTAGGAGTTCCACACCAGCTTAGGTGACACAGTGAGATCTCATGTCTACAAAATATTTAAAAACTAGTCTTGCATGGTGGTGCATGTCTGTAGTCCCAGTCACTCAGGAGGCTGACATGGGAGGATCACTTGAGCCCAGGAGGTCAAGACCGTGGTGAGCTATGATCTGTACTCCAGCCTGGGCAACAGAGTGAGGCCTTGTCTCAAAAAAAAAAAAAAAAAGAAAAAAAAAAATTACTACCATATTAGTCTATCCTAGGAGTTGGCAAACTTTTTCTGGAAAGGGCCAAATGCTAACTATTTTTGGCTTTGCGGGCCATACCGTCTCTGTCACAACTACTCAGTGCTGCATTTGTCATGTAAAAACAGTCATAGACAACATGTAAACAAAGGGGCTTATCTGTGTTCCAATAAAACTTTATTTATAAAAGCAGGCGTGGGCTGGGTTTGGCCCGTAGGCTGTGGGTTGCCAACCTTGGTCTACTCTATTTCATTTTTGAAAAACACTGGTCGTAGCTCACTAAACTGATTTTATTAACCCACCTATGGGTGAGACTCTACAGTTTGAAAACCCCAAGTGACTGTAAGCTGCATAAGATGAGGGACTAATATTTCTTATCAGCTTTATCCTCAGTGCCCGGTACAGCGTTAGTGCTGAGTAAACATTGTTGAAAGAAGTCACTGAAAATCCTCTCCAACTTTATTTCTGGTGATAAATACTCTGTTCAAGATGCACACATTATTGCATTTCTCTCGTAAGGTTGCCTGGAAAAAATAAAATAAAGATGCACACATTGTTGCTTAATTTGTAAAAGATTGACCCTTCTTCCAAGGTAACTTTCAGTTCCAAACTTACAGATGCAAGTATTGTGTTCACTTCTCTAAGAGCACTGTTTTTCATTCAAGTTTCAGATGATCACTCCATAAATGTAGTGTTGAAATCTATACTTGGGGAAACCCAGGTCATTGTATATCTGTTTTCTTCATATATCTTTACTGTTTATTGTGTCAGGGAATTTACATGCACTATCTCATTTAATTTTCTCAAAAATTGCAGGAGGTGGGTGCTAATGTTACTGCCATTGTACAGACGAGGAAATTGCAGCTCAGAGGAATGCGCCCAGCATCATGGAGCTCAAGACTGGTAGAGATGGGATTGGAGCAGGGTCTCTAACTCCAGAACATGGGTGTTTGATCACCAGGCTATGCTGTCTCCGGGACATGCCACCACATACCAAGACCTACTCATGTGCAAGGTCTTTAAATGCTATTGGCAGTTGAGGCCACGTTTTAAGTCCTCTTAGAAAGACACTATATTGCGCTTCATAAGATGATGCCAAACATACATGATCCAGTTCCTTTTATGGGAAAATCGGAAGTTAACAGTGAGATTGGGGAGTGGAGGAGGGTTTAACACTTTAACAGCTGTCCTGCTAAGTGTGAGAGTAACTCAGGCCAAACCTAGTCTCACACTCAAGACTTTCAGGTAAAAGTAATAGAGAACCCAAGTCAAACTGGTTCAGCAAGTAAAGAGAATTTAGGGGAGCGAGGACCTGAGAGTCCAGGATCAGAGCTCAGTTCAGCTCTAGCTGGAACAGAGTTGTTGATGCAGTCAGGATTTCAGTTGTTTTCTGACTCTGGACTTGTTTTGTTCTTCTCCACGTTTTGGTTTTAATCTCCACCTGCACATGGAGCTAGATGGTGCAGTAACTGAGCCACACCCTCTAAGGCACATAGTAGGTGCTCATTAAATATTTATTGAATGGATGGACTGCTCAAGATTGGCTTAAAAACTTGATACTTTTATGTAGGTGTTGGGTTGGTATGCATTTTAAGATTTGTGTGTATCTGTCTGTGTGTAGCCCAGAGGTTAAGAGTGGAAGCACATTGCTTTGGTTGCAACCCTTGGCTATGCCACTTACCCACTGTGTGACTTTTGGCAAGGGTTCCAACCCCAGTTCTGCACCTGCAACCGCCCTATGAAGTAGGTACTACCATTATGCACCTATGACGCACAAGGATAGCATGACACAAAGAGGCTGAGCTGCTTGCACAAGGCAATTTGTGGAGCTGGGTGTGCGCCTGGGCATTCTGGTTCCATAGCCCATGTTTTCTCCACCATGCGTGCAAAGTGCTCAACACAGTGCCTCGCACAGAGTAAGCTCCCAGTAATCAAAAGAGCCATCAATCCAGGCTCGTTTAAAGGTGGTGGTGGACAAGGCAAGGGTTTCTTCCAGGAGAACACGCAATGAAGCGTGGAGTTGAGTGATACAAAAAATAATCACTTTCCGGCCAGGCGTGGTGGCTCACGCCTGTAATCCCAGCACTTTGGGAAGCCAAGGCGGGTGGATCACAAGGTCAGGAGATCGAGACCATCCTGGCAAACAGTGTGAAACCCCGTTTCTAGTAAAATACAAAAAAATTAGCCGGGCGTGGTGATGGATGCCTGTAGTCCCAGCTACTCAGGAGGCTGAGGCAGGAGAATGGCATGAACCCAGGGGGCAGAGCTTGCAGTGAGCGGAGATCGCGCCACTGCACTCCAGCCTGGGCAACAGAGCGAGACTCTATCTCAAAAAAAAAAATCACTTTCCTAGAGTCTGGGAGAACTGAATTCTTATTTGCCAGCTGCCACTAATCTGCGGTGGGACCTTGCAGAAATGTACCCCTCTCAGACAGAGACTCAATTTTCACAACCATGAAATAATCTAAGGAGTCTCAAGTACCCTTCTAGCTCTGACATTCCTAAGAGTCTGTGACTTGATGATGCCTGTGAGTTTGGAGGTCTCATGGCTGAGCTCTGGGTTTCCAAGATTGCACATGGTTTGGGGTGTTGGAGCTGTGGGGAAAGCATGAGGAGTCACTCTGTAGCATCTGTTCCCTGCTCCTCCTTCTGGGCCCTCCTCTACCAAGGGGCAGGAAAGCCCAGACTCCCTTGCAGCTAGGTTTCTAGGAGTAATGGAACATTAAGCAAGCACATGCACTTCCATGAAATTCAGAAGGCGGAGGTCGTACTCAAACTGCCTCTGTTGCATTGGTTGTTTCTGCCACTGTGCAGAGTCTGGAGTAGTTTGGCTTGCTGCACAGCTTTAGCAGAGGCCCCAGTGAGCAGGCCCTATCTTTATGTGCATTGAGAGGCATGGTGTCTTTGTCTGGGTTCCCAAGAAGCTGACCTCAAGATCAGGGCTCCAGTGCAAGTAGTTCATTTAAGAGGTGACTCCAAGAAACACCAGAGTGGGAATAAAGAAGGAAGGCAGGAAGCGAAGGAAAGTAACAGTGGGTGTGTGATCCAGCAGGTTACTCCCTGAGCATCCAAGGCTACACCCTGATGAGAAAGGGCTTATAACACATGCTGCTGAGTTATCCTTCCCTCGGGGTGAGGGAGCTGGGGTCTTTATACCCCACGTATGCCAGAGAGAGCCCTCAGGCAAAACATTGCACTTACTGCCATTTGGAAGTTGGATGGTTTTCATGGAAATGGTATTTGCCAAAGGTATTTGGGCAAGGTAGTGACAGCATCGGCCACACAAGGCACAGGGCATCCTTTTTGCTTGTGAGGATTCTGGCAAGTGTGACAAGGTCATGAGGCTGGCACATTAATGGAATGGTTTCCTGATAGAGACATCCACAAGGTGCCTATCATGGAAGGATTTGTTCTGTAACCGGCAGCTTTCTGGTCACAGCACATGTAGCAGTAACCAGTTGTCTAGTGTCGCTTTGCCATTCCCTAAAGCTTATCCTAGCATCTGTGCCCCCAACCTCCCCAGAAATTCTCTAAGTCATTTGTTAGCCTGAATTAACCCCTTCCTGCTTAAGCTAGCTGTAGTGGGTTCTACCCTCTGCAACTAAACTCTGGCTGATACCAGTTATAACCTACATTCTGGATCTGCTGGACAAGCAAAAGAATGCCAGTCACTGAGGATTAGAACAAAGTTCCCACAACAGCCCTGAAGGGCAAACGGGCTGTGCACTTCTACATCACGGGCCACCAGGGAGCTGAGTAACAAAACCACTCTCGGGGGTCAGAGGACTCAGATTCTTGTCCCAGCTCCCCTGCTAACCTGCTGTGGGACCTTATACAGGTAATTTTCCTCATCTGAACTTCAAGTGACTAATCTGTGGCCCAGGTGGGAGAGGATGGGGGCGAGACTGTGGATTTCAGGATCAGATGGGCCCGGTTCAACCTCTGAGAGCCTAAGTTCCATCATTTGTGAAACGGGGATAACAGGGTTCCCAGAGAAATGTTCAGAAGCATCAGAGCCTCTCTGAAGAATTCTGCCATGTCCTGACATTGTCAGTTTGCCTCTCTCCCTCTTCCTTTCTCTCTCTTAACAAATATTTATTATGCTCCTACTTATACCAGGCATGACTATTGGTGCTGAAAGTCCACAAGTCTCTATTTCTGTGGATCATAGTTTCTGGAGGGTAGAGACAGACAAGAAACAGACAAAGGCACGTGTGTAATGAATGTGTCGGGGGTGAGAAATACAATGGAGAAGAACTCCGCCAAGCAGTGGGACAGGAGTAGTGAGGGACCCTCCTTCAGGTGGGATGGTCAGGGAGGTCTCTCTGGCAGAGGCCTGAGAGGGGCAGGGAGAGCCGTGGGCATGTCTGGAAGGAGAGCATGCTTGGTGGGGGATGGGGCTGCAGGGACCGCTAGGAGGCCAGTGTGAGAGAGGGAGGGTGGCAGGAACTGAGCTCCAGAAGTCAGGGGCCAGATCAGACAGGGCCTCATGGGTCATGCGTGGCTCTTTGGATATTACTCTGAGCAAACCAGAAGCTGGCCTCATTTAACCCCCTTTTAGAAATCAGTGTGATGAATCAATAGCTTTGGCCATTTGTTCATCAGTCATTCAGTCATTCAACAAGCATTTGTTGAACACATCCTTTGTGCAGCTCTGTGCTTTTCTCGTTCCCCTGCTGAACAGTGCAGAGCAGAGCAAGCACCCACCGGAATAAGGAAGGAGTTGGGCATTTTGCTGGAGCTCCTGTTTGGTCCAGAGGCTGTACACAATGGAAAAATAAAGCCTGGTCCCCTCCGCAGGCCACCCCGCACCCGGAGGCGTCACCTGGAGCTCTTCCTGGCAGGCTGAGGCCGGCCAGTTCAGCCCCACTGGCTTCCCCAGGGGAGGGGATGCCCACACTTGCTGAATGAGAACCTCATACCAGACCAGCCCTGCATCCCAAGCAGGGCACCCTAAGGATGCTTTTATGTAAAAGGTTACATTCCCAGTTATTTTAAGATGCAAAATGAAGCTGTTTTGCCCAGGAAACTGTATCAGGAGTCGTCATACATCTAAACACATGGAAAATGAGACTTCCTGACATAATTCTGTTTCCACCTGTGACAGTTTTGCACAGCTCATGGAGTTCGATTTTCAACTGTCGTCCCACTCTGAGAGACCCAATGTTTGAAGTCCTGGAAATCTATCTTTAAAAATACTTTTAACAGCATTATTCCTCATATTAAAACTTGGAAAACACGAAAGGGAGGTACTTGAGTTGTCATCATAGCAAATGTTCCTATAATATTTAGTGTGTGTCACTGATGCTTTACATATTCTAATTCATTTCATCTTCATGACGACCCTCTGAGGCAGGTGTACTGTTAACCCCACTTTACACATGGGGATGCTGGAGTCTGAGGGTTTGAGAACTCCACAGGTTAACCCAGTTGCTAGGAGAGGTTATGGGACCGGTTATGGGACCTCAATGCCAAGGAATATGATACCATCATAGGTAGTGTTAGTA
Source organism: Mandrillus leucophaeus (assembly GCF_000951045.1). Lineage (NCBI taxonomy): Eukaryota > Metazoa > Chordata > Mammalia > Primates > Cercopithecidae > Mandrillus > Mandrillus leucophaeus. Next base: position 1,133,849 of record NW_012102643.1, on the reverse strand, counting down.
CAAAATCTTGGGGAATGGTTATGTTTTCCTGGTCAGTGGAAAGGAAGCATCAACGTAGAAGATGAGGTAGGAGCTCTTGTACACTAAAAATGAAAGTAGATTAGAATGAGCGGGGTTGGAAGTGGGGGAAATGTCCCCAAACACAGGCTTAGAGTTGGGCTTGAGAACATCAGCGGTGTGGACAGATGTATGGACATTGGGACCTGATGATTCTTCCTTATGGAGCTGTCCTGTGCATTGTAGGATGGTTAGCAGCATCCCTGGCCTCTCCCTCCCCAGCTCCTCTCCCTCCCCAGTTATGACAACCAGAAATGTCTCTGGACATTGCCAACTGTCCACTGGGAAGTAAAATCACTGCCGTTCAGAACCAGCAGCACAGATGCTAAGATCACGGGTAGCATTTTTCTTTCCTCTTTCTTTTCTGTGGTTTCTAACTTTCCTTTAATAGGCATAGATTGCATGAATAAATAGGAGCAAAGGAGCTCTCGTTGGGATGACCATGCCACTCTCCTGTTCAGAACTGTCCAGTGAATTCCCAATACACTTAGCTTTCCCGGGGCCTACAAGGCCCTGTGTGAGCTGGCCCTTGGTTACTTCTTGGACATGTTCTCCTCTCCCTGTGACCCTTTCTCATCATGTTCGAACCACACGATTCTTCTTTCTGACATTCAGACACATACAGCTCGTTTCCATCCCAGGGCCTTTGCATGTGCTGCTCTGTCCCGTTGCTTTTTCCTACCTCCTCTCCACATCACTTGCTCATCCACTTCAAGGGTCTGCTCAAATATCACCTCCTCCAAGAGGCCTTCCCTGATCACCCTGTCATTAATTTTTAAGCGCCCCCTATTTATTGCAGGTCACCCCTGCTAGAGCATCATCTCCAGGGGGACTGAGACATTGTTTAATTTACTGTTCCACGCTTCACTCCTAGAACAACGATCAGCACATAGTAAAAGTTCAATAAATATTTGTGGAAGAAGGGAAAGAGACAGAGAGGAAGGGGGGCAAATAAGAAAAATAAAGTTAGTAAATTTAGGAGCTTACAGTAAAGGAGCAATCTCTCAACGCACACAGCTGTGTTTCTCTCTAAATTCCAACTCATTTCGACTTGTGGTTTGTGGACAAAAGATTTGCGTAGCACACAGTCTCCTGGCAGCTCGCTCTCTTTGAGGGAACACGCTAATACGGTTTTTATGCCGCCTCTCTCCACAAATACCATGCCGTTGAGTGGCCAGTGTCAAAACAGCAGCAACAACATAAACAGATGCTGCTTCCTTTCAGCTGGGCAACTGAAGAAACTCTGTGCGTCATTCCTCAAACACCAGGAAACGCCACCGAGAGCCACCTCTCCTCACGGTTTCGTTCTGTTCGGGGCTGTGAGTTCATGTCAACCCTGAGCCGTGTCCCCAAGGAAATGGGTTCTGATAACAGTCAGTTCTTACTACAAGGCATTCTCAGAGCCGAGGGGAAGCTGGGCTGGTGGTCTGCAGCTGAAAATCTTTGGCAGAAAATTTACTCAACGTTTTTCGTGTGTGTCATTTGCCTTGATTTTGGGAGTAGGGAAGAAGCACTGTCAATATCTTTAGTCATTCCGAGGTCAAAATGGATGTTGGCATATCCTACAGGCATTTTCTCAGCCTGAGTTGATTTCCTGGTGCTTGATGGGTGAGCAGAGGAAGGCAGATTTTTCATTCTCTTTTCTCTTCTTTTTCATACTTTTGCTGCATTATTCATTTCCTCCCACACTCGTTCATGCAGACTTTTTTTTTTTTTTTTTTTTTTTTTTTGAGATGGAGTTTTGCTCTTGTTGCCCAGGCTGGAGTGTAATGACGCGATCTCAGCTCACCACAACCTCTGCCTCCTGGGTTCAAGCAATTCTTCTGCATCAGCCTGTAGCTGGGATTACAGGCTTGAGCCACCAGGCCCATGGGGCCCAGTTGTCATTATTTATTTAATGAGCACCTACTGTGTGTCAGCCAGGCCTCACACCTGGCACTTAGAGAATCTGAATAAATGTAAGAACCACTTTTATATTCAAGAACAAAGACCACCTCACCAGAAACCTCTACACACTTTTGGGCTCAGGTTTCCTGTGACTTTCTTTTCCTTTATTGGTTTCATTTTTAATTATAAAAGTAATTAACATGCTTATCACAGAGCAATAAAATGATGCTGAAGTATATAAGGTAAAAAATAGATCTTTTCTGATATAACCCCTGTTAACTCTTGGATATATACCCTTGCAGACATGTATTAATACATGTAAAAATCATCCACAAATTCAGAGTTTTCTTTTTACGAAAAGAGGATCAGACTTTACACACCAGAATTTGCTGTTCTCCACTTTCATAATCTGGACATTTTTTTCTCTGTTAGTACATCTAGATCTTATCTGCTTTGTTACTAATAGTAGTTCATGTTGCTTATATGTTACAATCTTAATCTTTCCTATGTTGATCACTGAGTACAGGCATTGGCAAACTTTTTCTGTAAAGGACCAGATAGTTAGTATTTATAGCTTTGCAGGCCATGCAGTCTCCATTTCAACTACTCAATTCTGTCATCATAACATAAAAAGCAGCCCTAGACAATATGTAAGCAAAGGGATGTGTCTGTGTTCCAATAAAACTTTATTTACAAAATCAGGAAGTGCACCAGATTTGGCCTTCAGGCCATAACTTGCCAACCCCTGACCTTTTTGTCTTCCACATTTTTCTTCATACTTTTGTGTTCTTAAACAGATGTATTTAGGTTTGGTGTTTAGTTTGGTTTGGGTTTTTTGTGGGAGCAGGTGGCAGGAAGAATCAATGATTGTTTTTTAAAAATAATACATTACACCTGCTTAGCATCTCATTTTTTGCCCATGAGTGATAATCATGGAATTACTTCCAAAGCAATGGGTATAACCCTTACTTATTGTTTTTAACAGCTGCATAAAATTCCACTGAATGGATAGAGGATCTGTATTGGTTAAGGTAATGTTAGCTGCTGTAACAAATAAACCCTGTATTCTCAGGGCTTAACACAATCACAATGCATCTCTCACCTAAGGACCAATAACAGTGTTCCTGGTAGATGGGTGTCCTCCATGTGGTCAACCAGGGACCAAGGTCTCTTCCATTGCATAGGTCTTTCTCCCTCTAGTGTCTCAGAGGCAAATCCAATCAGCAGGTAGATGAGAAAAGAGAGGGAAGAGTCTGGTGTCCAAGGTCTTTATGGCCAGCCCTACACATTGCCCACATCCTGCTCATGGTCCATTAGCTGGAACTCAGTCACTGGCTGCACCTAACTGCAAGGAGACTGAGAAATGCAGTGTGGATCTTGTTCAGGAGGAAGAATATCTGGATTTGGTGGACACATAAGCATCCCTGCCTGTATTAGTCTGTTCTCATACTGCTAATAAAGACAAGCCTGAGACTGGATAACTTATAAAGAAAAAGAGGTTTAGTGGACTCATAGGTTCACATGGCTGGGGAGGCCTCACAATCATGAAAGGCAAAAGGCATGTCTTACATGGCAGCAGGCAAGAGAGAGCATGTGCAGGGAACCCCTTTATAAAACCATCAGATCTCATGAGACTTATTCACTGTCACAAGAACAGCATGGGAAAAACCTGACCCTATGATTTAATTACCTCCCACCGGGTCCCTCCTGTGATGAGGGGTGGGAGAGATCTGGGTGGGGACACAGAGCGAAACCATATCACTTTCTCTAAAATTAAATGACTTACTTGAGGTCAAGCAGTTACAACAGGGCCTGGTATGTAGGAAGCACTCAATAAATGCATCTCTGCTATTGCAAGCTTGTATTTTTAAGTATTCTATGATACTGTCATGTCCTTGGGACCTCTTTACCCCTGTGGGTAGCTGTACCTCTACCTCCTTCTTTACTGCTTTTAATAGCCAACCAATGGCAAGCCTATCAATTATACAAACTTGCTAAAATTTCACTCTAAAAACTAGTCAATACCAGGCTGAATAAGATATCAGGAAGATATCAGGTTCTTATCACTGGAAACTGTACGTGTCACCTTATGTGGCAAAACTACTTTGCAGGTGGGATTCAGTTAAGGATCTTGAGATGGGGGATTATCTTGGATTATCCAGGTTGGCCCCAAATGCGATCACAGTTGTTCTTATAGGAGAAAGGCAGATTTCAGACACACACACACACACACACACACACACACACACACACACACACACACACACACACA
>NW_012102643.1:1109453-1129583 GCF_000951045.1 Mandrillus leucophaeus | reverse complement strand
ACACACACACACACACACACACACACACACACACACACACACACACACCAGAAGACAATGTGAAGACAGGAGAGAGATTTGAAGATGTTGGCCTTGAAGCTTGGAGTGATGCAGCCACAAACGAAAGTTTGCTGGTAGACACCACAGGCTGGAATGGATTGTCACCTGGAGCCTCTGGGTGGAATATGGCCCTGTGGACACCTGGATTGTGGCCCAGTGATACTGAGTTTGGACTTCTGTCCTTCAGAACTGCAAGAGGATAAATTTCTGTTGGAAGCCACCGAGTTTGTGTTTCTTTCTTACAGCAGCCTCAAGAAATGAATTCACTGAGGTTTCTAGGGCTCTCTTGTGAATAAAATGTATAAGCTCCTCAACTGGCAATCTGTCCCAAACCGCATTCCCTGCTCTCCCTACCAACTGCCTTCCTGATGGTCATGAGCTCTACCATCCACTTGGAGCTCACTCTGAAAGCCTGGAAGACCACTGGCCTCTTCCCAGTCCCTCCCCTGCTGTATCAAAGTTGATCACTAAGACTTATCACCATGGCTCAGAAATAGCTCTTGATCCACTGGAACACTTTATTCTCACCATCACACCCTCGCTTGCATTGTCGGCATATTTTGCTTAAGCTAGAACTCGAGTCTTGTAAATGGGTTCAGCAACACCTGTGTCTCCCTCTCTGCCTGCTGCCATGCTGCTGCCTGGGGACAGTTTTCCAAAGTCGTTCCTGTGCCCAGCATTCCCCACAGGCTCTCCTGCTCCTTTGAGAGAGAATCTAAACTTTAACCGAACCTTGAAAATGCCCTCATTTCTCACCAACGCAGCCATGATGGGGATGACTTAGGCAGGGAGACAAAATATGCCTGGTTGCAAAAAAACTTGGTGATTTTTTTAATGAATCTGAGCCCACATTTTCTGTAATTATGAAAAAAAAACATGAACATGTTATGTAGTTTTTCAGCGACGGCTGGTATGAAGATAGTAGCATTATAGAAATGAGGGACAACTTGTGCATAAGGAACCTCATTTTTTTAACTGTTAAGTTCAGGATACATGTGCAGGTTCATTCCATAGGTAAACTTGCATCATGGACGTTTGTAGTACAGATTATTTTGGTACCCAGGTATTAGGCCTAGTACCCATTAGTTATTTTTCCTGATTCTCTCCCACCTTCCACCACCACCCTCCAATAAGCCCCAGTGTGTATTGTTCCCCTCTGTGTGTCCATGTGTTCTCATCACTTAGCTCCCACCTATAAGTGAGAACATGCAGTACTTGGTTTTGTCTTCCTGTGATATTGGCTAAGGATAATGGCCTCCAGCTCTATCCATGTCCCTGCAAAGGACATAATCTCATTCTTTATTATGGTTGTGTAGTATTCCATGGTGTATACATACCACATTTTCTTTATCCAGTATATCATCAGTGGGCATTTAAGTTGATTCTGTGTCTTTGCTATGGTGAATAGTGTTGCAGTGAACATACACATGCATGTGTCTTTATAATAGAGTGATTTCTATTCCTTTGGGTACATACCCAGTAACGGGATTGTGGGTCAAATGTTATTTCTGTCTTTAGGACTTTGAGGAATCACCACACTATCTGAGGAACCCTCATTTGTTGGGAACCCCCCAACACATAGTAGATGCTCAGGAAATAAATATGCAATGGATGAATAATATGTGCAGAACGACCTGACTGAGTCACAAAGACCTTTCTGGTTGCATTTGCATCTGTCGTTGTGTACATGGAGCCCTTCCCCTTAGCTCAGAGTCTCTCCCCTTGGCACCGTGGAGATTTGGGACTGGACCATTCTTTTGTTGGGGGTGGGGGCTGGTGCTATGCATTGTAGGGTTCGTTTAGCAGCATCCCTGGTCTCTACCCTCTGGAATTGTGACAACCAAAAAGGTTTCCAGACATTGCCAAGTGTTCCCCGTGTCAGGGGTGTGGAGTGAAGGGCAGAATCTCCTCTGTTACTGCTTTAGCTGATCACAGTGAGGCCCTGTCCCTTTGCCTCCATTTTATTTATTCCATTCGTGCCTCCCACGGTATCCTCCCCAGCTTCCTCCTGCATCACTCTGCCATTGGCATCCCCCCAACACATACGCGTGCAAACACACATGCATGCACGCACACGCACGCACGTACGCACACGCACGCACGTACTTTCCTTCAATTGCTCCCCATCTGGCTTATGAAAGTGACAGAGAATAAAGCTTCTCTCTTACCCTCTCCCAACCCCCATATTGTTGTCCTGCACCCGGCCGGCCATCCAGGACTCATCTCTTCTCTCTGAAGCTCTCCAAGCATCTCTGTCATTGTCCTGCACCTGGATGGCCGTCCAGGGCTCATGTCTTCTCTCTGAAACTCTCCAAGTATCCACTGAGGTCAGCAGGAACTCCCAAAGCAGAGACATGCCGTGGAGGGAATGTGGGAACCTGTCGCCCGGTTTTTCATGGCCTTCTGAGATCTCGAGAAAGGGTTGCATGGAAAGGGCTGAAAGAAAATGATTTTTTTTTTTCTTTTTTTGAGACGGAGTTTCGCGCTGTGTCACCCAGGCTAGAGTGCAGTGGCGCGATCTCGGCTCACTGCAAGCTCTGCCTCCCTCACGCCATTCTCCTGCCTCAGCCTCCGAGTAGCTGGGACTACAGGCGCCCGCCACCACGCCCGGCTAGTTTTTTGTATTTTTAGTAGAGACGGGGAGAAAATGATTTTTTAAGTGCCCCTCTGGCCACACTGACCAGATTCAGGCTAGGTCTGGCAGCCAGAGCTCAGACTGGGGGCAGCACGTCATGCCTGAATTTTGTTTTGTTTTTCCATCCATTATTCGAAGGAATCATACTGACTTTGGCTATTAAGTGAGCACTTACTAAGCACCAACAAAGCACTCGGCATGTATTCACTCATTTCATGCCACTGCAACCTGGGAGATGGACACTATTATTATCCCCATTTTATAGTGGAGGAAATGAAGGTTTAGAGAGACACCTTACCCATGGGACATATCTAGTAGGAGGAGCAGCCAGGATTTGATCTCAGGACTGAGTCTAGATAGTAATAATAAAAACAGCTAAGTTTACTGATGTACTTACTGAGTGCCGGGTGCTGCCTGGGGGGCTTTACATGAATTGATTTACTTAATCATCCCAGCAGCGCTATGGACTAGAAACCTTTGTGATTCCCATTGGTGGATGAGGAAACCAAGGCACAGCAAGGTTCTGTGACTTGCCCAAGGTCATGTGGCTGGGCTTCCATGGTCCGGCTCTTAAACCCTCTGCTCTAGTGCAGGGGTGGGCAAACCGTGTCTCATAGGCCAAATCCAGTCCACTGCCTATTTTTGTAAATAAAGTCTTATTAGAACACAGCCATCCCATTCATTTAGATGCAGCTGCTTTCACAGTTAAATCGCAAAGTTCAGTGGTTCAGCAGAGACTGTGTGACCCACAAAGCCTGAAATATTTACTGTCTGGCCCTTTACAGTAAATCTTTTCAACCCTTGCCCTAGGACCTTCCCTACCTACCATCCTGCCATCCAAACTGTGGGACTCCTTGCCTGCTGGAGCAGCAGCACATTGAAGAGCGTCAATGAGTGAGCATTTCTGCAGCCACCAGAAAGCAAGCCGGCATCCCAGGAGGTGCTTAGGAGGCCCTCTGAAAAGGCTGACTCCTCACCTCCACCATGTTTCCTGAAGGTTTGGCTGATAATTAAGCCAGTCCTATTGTCAAAAAGACCAAAATAAGGCAGAGTACAGTGGCTCATGCCTGTAATCCCAGCACTCTGGGAGGCTGAGGCGGGCGGATCACCTGAAGCCAGGAACTCGAGACCAGCCTGCCTAACACACTGAAACCCTGTCTCTATTAAAAATACAAAAATTAGCCAGGCGTGGTGGCACATGCCAGTTACTTGGGAGGCTGAGGCAGGAGAATCATTTAAACCCAGGAGATGGAGGTTGCAGTGAGCCGAGATCGTGCCACTGCACTCCAGCCTGGGCAACAAAGCGAGACTCTGTCTCAATAATAATAATAATAATAATAATAATAATAATAAAATAAACAAATAAATTTTAAAAAATAAAAATAAAATAAAAAATGCTGGCAAGGATGCTGAGAAAGGGGAACTCTTACACCCTGTTGGTGGGAATGTAAATTAGCACCATTGTAGAAAACAATGTGGAGGTTTCTCAAAAAAACTAAAAATATAGCTACCGTATGATCCAGGGATCCCAATACTGGGTATTATCCAAAGGAAAGGGAATCGATGTTGAGGACATATCTGCACTCTCCTGTTCATTGCAGCGCTATTCACAATAGCCCAGATATGGAATCAACTGAAATGTCCATCAGCAATGAATGGATAAAGAAAATGTGGTAGGTACATATACACCATGGAGTACTAGTCAGCCATAAAAAAGAACAAATCCAGCCACTCTCAGCAACATGAATGAACTTGAAGGACATTGTGTTAAGTGAAATAAGTGAGGAACAGAAAGATAAATACCACATGTTCTCACTCATAGTTGGAAGCCAAAAAAGTTAATCTCATGGAAGCAGAAAGCAGACTGGTGATTACTAGAGGGTGAGAATGGTGCAGGGGTGAACCAGAGGCTGCTTAACAGATACGAAATTACAGCAAGAGAGGAGGAGTAAGTTCCAGTGATCTATACCATTATAGGATGACTACAACTAACAATTGACTCTATATTTTCAAATAGCTCGAAAAGCAGTTTTTTTCTTTCTGTCTTTTCTTTTTCTCTTTAAGACAGGATCTCACTGTTTGTCCAGTCTGGAGTGCAGAAGCATGATCAAGGCTCAGCACAGCCTCAACCTCCTGGGCTTAAGTGATCCTCCCACCTCAACCTCCTGAGTAGCTGAGACTATAGGCACATGGCACCACACCTGGCTAATTTATTTTATTTTATTTTTAGAGAGATGGGGTCTTGCTGTGTTGCCCAGGCTGGTCTCGAACTCTTGGTCTCAAGCGATTTTCCTGTCTCTGCCTCCCAAAGTGTTGGGATTACAGGCATGAGCGACCATGCCTGGTCAGAGCGGATTTTGAATGTTCCCAACACAAAGAAATGATAAATGTTTGAGGTGATAGGTATGCTAATTACCCCGATACATTGTATACCTGTATTAAAATATCACACTGTATCCTATAAATAGATACAATTATTACGTGTCAATTAAAAGTTTTTTTAAAAAAGATTGGGCCACTCAAAGTCGGCCCAGGTGCCTGCCTCAGCCCTGGAGAAAGAGGGGCATAAAGAAATCTAAGATACTTTTTCCTTAGTCTACTTAATCCCTGACAAAATGTGGTACATCTTCCACAGTGAGATCACATGTCACCTCTTCCATGAAGCCTCCCCTGATTCCTTCAGACAGAGTGGGTGAGGACTTCCTCTGGGCTCCTCACTGCCTTGACTGCCTCATTGCATCCTACCACATAATGGCAAAGTCCGATTTCCCCTTCACGTGCCTGAAGCAGACGCTTTCAGGGCCTTGCCCACATTGCCACTCTTACTGCTTCAGTGCACAGCTGGACTGTGGGTTTCTAGCTGCCAACACCTGCGCATCTTTACCCAAGGGCCTTCTCTCGCCACCAGAGAGTCCGCTTTGCCTGCCTGCATGGCAAGTCCAAAGCACCAGAGAGTGAATGCCTCTGTTCCCTGGCATCAGCCTTCAGCCAGTGCCTCACAGGAGTGGGAGTATAAATACCACTGCTCCCTCGCTGTACCCCTTCACCCCGTGAGATGACAGCGAGTGGCATTTTCTACACTGGCTCACACAGTGCCCCAGCAGGACTAAGCCCCAATTGCCCATGGTGGTAACTTGCTCCATGACACACCCTATATCGGCTCCTCTTTCTCTTATCACATCCCCAGTCCCCTACTGGTGTTTCTCAGGATCATCTCCCAAATAAACTGCTTGCCCTAGAATCCTTGTCTCAGTGTCTGCTCCTAGGGAACCCTCATCCAGTCAGCATCCACTCTCATCCCTCCTGCAGGAAAAAGTTGGGTCTGTCTGTTTCCCCAGAACCCAACCTAGAGCCTGCTGTAGAGCAGATGTTCACATCAGTCAGTCGTCAAAAAAGTTGGGTCTGTCTGTTTCTCCAGAACCCAACCTAGAGCCTGCTGTAGAGCAGATGTTCACATCAGTCAGTCGTCAAAAAAGAAATGTACTGAGTAGCTACTGTGTGCCAGGCACCGTGCCAAGCCCTGGGGACACAGCAGCAGACAGAATCGACAAGGTCCCTGCCCTCATCAGCTGAGATTCTAGGACAATCAAACACAAATAAATACATTAGCTAACTTTAGATGGTCTCAGTGCTCTGGAGGAAATAAAACAGGGTCATGTGCAAGACCTAGGGGTCTTCCATGCTCACTGGATTGTTTTTTAATGACCGTGTCCAGACCTGATCCCCAGAAGTGTCTGATTCATCTGGTCTGAAGTGGAGCCTGAGCATTGGCATTTAACCAAAAAACACCTCCCAAGGTGGTTCTGATGTGCAAAGAACACCTGAAAGTGGAGCGGGGGTGGTGGTGAGGACAAGCAGGTGGCCTCCCTGAGGAGGTAGCCTTTGGCTAAGCCACGCGAACAAGCAGGAAAAGTGCTCTAGGCAGAGGGAGCTGCACATGCAGAGGCCCAGTGGCAAGAGGGACTAGGGTGCAGATATTCAGCATGATGGGAACATGGGCTGCCAGGAAGAGACAGAGAGCGATGAGGCCCGCAGCTGCAGGTCCTTGGTCTTAGAGCTCTTGAGCCATTGTGGCTCAGACTGCAGATCTTAACACATCAGCGGGTTATGAAATCAATTTGGTGAGCCACAGCCAGCATCGCAGAAAAAAAAAATAGAATCAAAAATACCAGAGTGTGTTACACATAAGGTCAATGTGGTTTTTTGCAACTTTTATTTGAAGTTTTATAAAGGTGTACACTGCACTGCATTGCAAAATGGGTTTCTTACTGTGAGTCTTGGTTGAAGAATTTGAAAGCCACTGTTTTTAGTCCCTGCGAAAGTTTGGAATTTAACCCAAGGGCAGTGGGGAGCCATTAAAGAGATTTTAGTGGGGGGCATGACAAGGTCAGATGTATGTTTAAAAATCTCACTCCAGGAGTGTGGAGAACAGATTTGGAGGAGGTGGGCAGTGGAGGCTGGGAGGCGTCTTGGCAGGCTGTTGGAGGCAGTCACTGGGGTGTGACAAAGAGACCCGAGTAGCACCTGGCACACAGAGGTCCGCAGGCGGCTGTTGAAGGGATGCACGCGTCTGCAACGTGGGAAGATCCTGGGAGGTTGAAAGGCAACATTTCAGGCTTTGTCTCCAACCCTTCCCTGAGATGACCCTCTACTTGTCACCTGTGTCCTGTGACGCAGGTATCCCAGGCATGGCAGATAATAGGCTCTGATTTAAAACTTCCTGTTTGCCAGACACTCTGCTAAATGCTTTCAAAACTCATGCAATGCCCTCAGAACAACCCCATTGGTGAGTACTGTTAGGATTCCTGTTTTACAGATGAGGAAACTGAGACCTAGAAAGGTTAAGTTACTTGCCCAAGGTCACAGCTATCATCAAGCTGTGTAGCTGGCACTCCAGCTGGGCCGTACGGCTCTAGAGTCTGTGTGCCCCAGCGTCTGCTGCAATTTTGTGGCAGCCAAACTGCCTGAGTTTGAATTTAGGGGATAATACACTGAGTCCTCTGCTGGGGATTCAGTGAGGGACAGTCAGTGAGTAATGCACTCAGGGCAGTAAGGGCCTGAAGCTTAGGACGTGCTAGATAAATGAGAGGAGTTGTGCCACTAGACGCCCAACTTGTAGAGTTGGATTCCAATTCACGTAACTTGTGAACAGATAGTGGAACTGCCAGGGTTCAAATCAGCCTCTGAGACTTACTGCCTGCACCACAGGAGTGTGGTACCAGCATTGGCTCTTGTAATTAGGTGCTCTGTATCCAGTAGTTAGAACTGAGCCTAGCCTTGGTGAACCCTAAGCATGAGCCATTGATCCTACTGCTCAAGGTCATACAGGAATACAATTGCCCAGGCTGGGGTTCGGACCCACAGCCAGCGTGCTGCTGAGCAACTACAGCCCAGTGTAAAAAGGGCTTTAAATAGTCAAGTTTGGTTTTTCTCTGGGCCTTCAAATCCTTAATCCCTTCTCTCCATGTCTGCCCACCAGCAGTGTTCCCAAATTAGAGCTTCAGGCCCAGGCAGACTGCCAGAATCACCAGGCACCCCAGAGCACAGATCCACCCACAGCTTTGGGCAAAGGTAGGGGGTTGGAGGGAAGCCTCTGAGACAGCTGGAAGGTCCCAGCCCTGCAGTGGCCACCGGGTGCCAGGTGGGCCCCACGCCTCATAGCTCCTGAGTCTGACCTAAGCGTGCCTTCTTCCCGGCGTGCAGAACTGTTTGCCTTGGCGTGGGTTGGAGACAGGTGACCCCACCTGGTTGGTTCAGGCCCAGGCTTGTTCAGCCTCCTAGACACTCTGAGTCTTGGCCTCCTGACTCCTCTGGGGTTGGCACAGCCTTGCCTGGCTTGGCTCCCGTCCACCGGGCTGTTCCCTGCACGTACGAGTGGCCCTTTCTAGAATGTGTTTGTCTGGTCAAGGTTGACAAACTTCCTGAGCCCACGTCTGTTGACTTTTGTGGGACGTTCTGGCTACCTGGCTGGCCGCGGATGCTTCGCTCACGCCCTGTCTTCTCTCTTGAGGTGTGGAGTCAGCTAAGAGGGCAGCAGAGCTGGCTGTGTTCATGGAATCCAGTGTCTGGAGAGAAAGCTGGTGCCCGCAGCAGCTGGGACTGGCAAGTGAAGACTTGAAATTCCATGAATGTAGCACCTCGTGATTCTTTGAGAACTTTAAAATGCAACATGAGTATAAACTGTTCTTAACAACCAGGATATGAACGAGGCAACCTCTTACAGACTTTTTTCTTTTTCTTTTTTGGGATGGGAGCTCCCTCTGTTACTCAGGCTGGAGTGCAGTGGTGCCATCATAGCCTTGAGCTCCTGGGCTCACGTGATCCTGCCTCCTCCGCCTCCCAAAGCGCTGGGATTACAGGGATGAGCCACTATTCCCAGCATACCATTCATTCATTTGTTAATTCAGCAAAATACTATTTATCACATATTCTGTGGCAGGCGCTCTTCTAAGCACAGGGATAGAGCAGGAACAATCTAGCTACAGCCTCTGTTCTCATGGAGCGTGTTAAGGTCTCCAGCAACACTGTCCAAGAAAAATGTAACGTGCTTTGCCTGTGTGAGCCACGTATATAATTTCAAATTTTCTAGTAGCCTTGTTTAAAAAATATGTAAAACAGCAGGCCTGGCATGGTGGCTTACGCCTGTAATCCCAGTACTTTGGGAGGCCGAGGTGGGCGGATCACAAGGTCAGGAGATCAAGACCATCCTGGCTAACATGGTGAAACCCTGTCTCTACTAAAAATATAAAAAAATTAGCCGGGCATGGTGGCGGGTACCTGTAGTCCCAGCTACTTAGGAGGTTGAGGCAGGAGAATGGTGTAAACCCAGGAGGCGGACCTTGCAGTGAGTCGATATCATATCGTGCCACTGCACTCCAGCCTGGGTGATACAGCAAGACTCTGTCTCCAAAAAAAAAAAAAAAAAAGTAAAACAATGCATTTTATTTAGCCCAAGATGTCAAAAAATATTATCATTTCAATACCTTATCAATACTTTTAAGATTACTGATACATTATTTTACTTTTTTTGTATCAAGTCTATGAGATCTGGTGTGTGTTTGGACACATCTCAATTTGTTTTTTATTTGTTTGTGTTTGTTTTTGTTTTGGGGACAGAGTCTTACTCTGTCACCCAGGCTGGAGTGCAGTGAGGAAATCTCAGTTCACTGCAACCTCCACCTCCCAAGGTTCAAGCGATTCTCATGCCTCAGACACCTGAGTAGCTGGGACTATGGGCACACAACACCACATCCAGCTAATTTTTGTTTTGTTTTGTTTGTAGTTGTGATGGGGTTTCACCATGTTGGTCAGGCTGGTCTCGAACTGCTGACCTCAAGTGATCCGCCCACCTCAGCCTCCCAAAGTGTTGGGATTACAAGCGCGAGCCACTGCGCCTGGCCCACATCTCAATTTAAGCTAGCCACATTTCAAGCCACCTGTGGCTCATGGCTACTGACTAGAGTCTAAAGAAAGAGAGAAGCATTATACAACCAAATACTCAGCTATTAATTCCAGTGGTAGTAAATGTCATGATTGACAAGTTCAGAGTGCAGTGGAAATTAATCCAGTCAGGGAGGATGGTGATAGCAGTAGTGGTATCAGGGAAGGCTTCCTGGAAGCAGTGACTTTGTGATTTTTATGCAGAAACCTAAAGTGGGGTGAAGGGGAAGGATGAGCATTAAGGACAGAGGGAACTGCTGTGAGCAGACCCCAAGGTTCCAAAGAACTTGCTGCTTTTAAGGGATACCAGGTAAAATGCTGGTATCACCAGAAAGTAGAGTAGGAAGGGATGCAACAGGAGAGGTTAGCAGGAGCCAGGCCATGTGAAGCAGCTCACACAGCTCCTGGTGCAGAGCAATGCTGCGCTGACAATGACAATTGGCACTTGGAGGGACAGCTGCTGCTTGCAGAGGTACATCACACATCAGGATGATTGGCTTGACCTTGTGTATTGGAGGCCTCCAGGACAGCCCCTGGCGGTGGCGTAGACAGCAGCCATCATCCCTCCTTGTAGGCCAACAGAAGCTCGATCTTGTCTGGCTGACCATGAGCTCCGCCCAAGGAGATGAAGGGTGGTTAGACCAAGCCCCTTGTGATTGGTCTGGATGAGATATGGGGGATGGCTGCTGGAGGATGCTGGTGGAGATGTTCCTCTGAGATAAAATGAAGGGGGCACATGAGTGGAGCCTCTTTTCCCACTTTCTTCCTTCCTGCTCAGAGTAGGGCCATGTCAGTTGTGTTTCTTAAAAATGTGGCTTCTGATGTCCTGTGACCCTAAGGGGAGGCCAAGAGACAGGCAAAGGTGCCCGTCTAGGACCCTGATATTGTTAACCCACCTGAACCGCCATCACCGGACATCTTAGCAATTGTGATCATGCATGTCTGCACATTTTACTGTGACATGCCTTATGTGGGATGAACCCAAGAATGGCAAACATTTACCTGGCACTTACTGTGCTCCAGGTGTTCTTCAAGGCCCTTCCTCTCACTTCATGCTCACAGCAACTCTCTGAGGTTGGCGTCTTTCTTATCCCCATTGTACAGATGAGCTGGGACTCACGCCCAAGGGTTGCGGCTGTATCTTTTAACTGCCACCCTCTACTGCCCCTCCTTGTTTAAACACGTTGGTTTGGAAAGCTCATTCCCCTCCCCTTCACCACCTCCCGGAACATCATTCCTCTAAAACAGGTTTCTCATCCTCAGCACTTTTGACATTTTGGGTTGGATAATTGTTGTGAGGCTGTCCTGTGTGTTATGGGATTTTTAGCAGCACTCCTGACTTCTACCCACCGGGTGCCAATAGCACCCTCCCCATTAGTGATAACCAGAAATATATCCAGACATTGCCAGGTGTCCTCTGGGCAGCAAAATCCCGCCCCCCCATCCCCCACGCCCCCACCCAACCCCACTAACAACCTCTTCGCTAAAAGATGTTTTCCTGCCAGTCACCTGGGTAGCTCTGTGTCCTTGTTCAGGTTAACGTTTCTGAACCTCTGTTTCCTCTTCTGTAAAATGAGGGGACGGTATTACTTACCTCATGGGTTATTTTAAGGATTAAATCAACCAATGTATGGAAAGCAGCTAACAGTGCTGAGTGCATGAGCACTTGGTCGGTGTGATGATTTGACCTACACGGCTCTTTCTTGTCTGTTTTCAGCTAACAGGAACTGCTAGCTGGGAATTTTTTTTTTTTTTTTTACCAGCAAAAATGAATTCCTTGATCCAAGGTAAAATCTACCAGGGTGTTAGCTCTAGGAGTCAGAGGCTCCACCTGTCTTCCTCCACCACTGGATTGCCAGGATTTTATTTTATTTTATTTTATTTTTTGAGACAGAGTCCCACTCAGTCGCCCAGGCTGGAGTGCCAGTGGTGCAGTCTCGGCTCACTGCAACCTCCACCTCCCAGGCTCAAACCATTCTCCTGCCTCAGCCTCCCAAAGTGCTGGGATTACAGGCATGAACCACTGTGCCCGGCCGATTGCCAGGAATTAAATCAATGCAGGTACACAGTAGGTTCTCTGTAGTATTTGTTGACTGAATAAGTGACTTAAATCTCTTTGATTAGCTGTATAACTTTTTTATAGATTTTTCTTGTTTCTTTCATTCTTCCCTGTCTTCTTCTGTCTTTGTTTCTCCTCTTTTTTTTCTTTGTTTGTTTACCTGTGTGTTTGTTGTTGTTGTTTTTTATTTGTTTTTACTATGGCTTTGGTTTTACTACCCAAGAAATCTCAGACTTCAGCACTGTAAGCTAAAGCTGAACTAAGCCAACTCAGGAGCCTCAAATCTATTTCAGTAGTTAATTCCCTTGGCTTGGTTCAGCCCCACAGTGCACTCTCTGGTGGTTCGTTTAATTTTTTGTAGCAGGTTCTGGCTGGATGTTAAACCTGGCCAAGGGAATGTGCTTCAGGCTGTTGAGTTTAGGCTTTACTTAGAATCTGAAGTCCCTCCCTCATTTGTGTACAAACATCATTATAATACAATTTACTATTAAATGTAGGGGGGTGAAGGGGCATGCAGAGGTCACACATGTTCCCTGAAACATAATCCTGTAATTAAAAGTGTGCTCGACCATAAAACTTACGATGTTCCCATCTCTAAGGCTACTTTTATAAAATGCATCTCATGTTCTTCGTCGGATCCTCTGACCTGAGGCATAATGTTAAAAAATAGATCAACTCAAAGGCTCTTTGATTTATATGCTGCATTCGCAGACACCGACTGCAGTTCTTGGTGAAGAATCAGTTCTCAGATTTCCATAGTTAAGCGCGATTGAAGCGCGGTGAAAGTACGTCCTAAAATCCAGAGCGAATGTGAATTGATTTTTTTCTCAAATAGCCACCATTTTGAAAATTTCTCTGTTTCCATTTCACTACTGGCTGCTGCTATAGAAATTAGGGTTTTCTGCTCAAATGTATATAAAAATAGAGGAGAGGTGCTCAACCAGGGTTGACGTTGACCCCAG
Source organism: Mandrillus leucophaeus (assembly GCF_000951045.1). Taxonomy (NCBI): domain Eukaryota; kingdom Metazoa; phylum Chordata; class Mammalia; order Primates; family Cercopithecidae; genus Mandrillus; species Mandrillus leucophaeus. Next base: position 1,116,427 of record NW_012102643.1, on the reverse strand, counting down.
GGGACATTTTGCAATGTTTGGAGACATTTTTAGTTGTTACAACTCGGGGAGAGGGCAGCTACTGGTAACTGGTGAGTAGAGGGGCCAGGGATGCTGCTGAACAGCCTGCAATTCCCTGTATGACAAAGAATCATCGAGCCCAAAAACCTCAATAGTGCCAAGGCTGAGAATTTCTGAGATAGAGAGACGTTCGTTGCATCATTGATTAAAATAGGGGAAAAAAGCCCAAACTGTAAATAACCTGGATGTATATCAGTGGGGGGATGGTTAAATAATAAACTCTGCTACATCATTTCAATGGAGTACTATGCAGACGTTGAAGAAGAAGCAGACGGCTCCATGTATACTGATGTCGAAAACTGTCCAGGGTATATTTTTAAATGGAAGTAAAATCAAACACAACAGAGTTTTTGTTAAACTATTATCTGGTTTTGGTGATATTAAGGAATTTTGTGGCTTAATATTAAGGAATATTGTGGCTATGTTTTCAAAAAAAGGATCTTTTTTTTAAAGAGAGACTTACATGGAAATATTGACAAATGAAATGATATTACGGAATTTGCTTCAAAATACTATGACGGGGGAAGTAGATGAAGTGGAAATGGGGCAGGACTGGCCATGAGTGCTGGGGCTGTGTAATGAGTTTAGGGAAGCTCATTAATGAGTCTGAGTATTTTTGCAGTGTTTTTGGAATTCTCCATAATATAAATTTGCTACACACACACATACACACACAAGTAAATGCACTGAAGAAGATCTGGTAGGAGATAAGAGATAGTGGGTGGTAGATAAATACAGACAGATGTAGATTTGGCCCTGTGTAACAAAGAGCTTAAATAACAGTGGCATAAATAACCTAGGAGTTTATTTCTCTCTCATCTGAGAGTCTGAGATGATACAGCAGCTCTGCTCTGCAAAGTCATCAGCAGCCCAGAATCCTTTCATCTTGTTTCCTCATCCTTAAGGTGCTGCTCTTTTCCTCATTGTCCAAGATGACTCCATCCCATGACATTCTATCCAATAGGAATGGGAAAAAGAGGAAGGTCCACCCCATTCCTTTAAGGACCTAACCTACATGTTACTTGCATCACTTTTGATTCCACCCTAGTGACTGTACTTAGTCACACGACCACAGCCTAACTGCAAGGGAACCTGGGAAATGTAGTCTTTATTCTGGGTGGCTGAGTGCCCTGCTAAGAATCAGTTGTTTTTTGTAGAAGGGAGAAGAGAAAGAATATTGGGGATCACCTAACAGTCTCTACCACGGTGTACTCAAACCATGAATGATAATTAGTACAGATCAATGGGACTATGGGACTTATCTTTTCACCTGATATGTTGCTCTGACTCTTACCACGAGCATGTGTATTTTTTCTTTTGTAAAAAGAATTAAATATAAAAACTGTTATGATAAGTGGTGTGTGCATGATCCTTGTATATGAGGCTGCAGCGTCATTTTTCAATATTCATTTTGCTGATACTCATTGCCTGTTTAGTGCTGATTACAATTACTTTATTAGATGCTAAGGACACAGGAATGACAAGATAGACAAAGCTCCCAGCCTCTGAAAGTGAACAGAGAAATATGCAGCATATTTTAAGATAGTGATCAGAATTAAGAAGGCAAATAAAACACAGTCGTGGGATGGAAAGCAGGGGGCGATTGCGGGGATGTGGGAAGAGTTTGACAATATGATCAAGAAAGGAATCTCTGAAGAGGTGACATTTGAGAAAACACCACAGGTGGAAGAGGGTTTGTTGCAGAAGGAACAGCCAGTGCAAAAGCTATAAAGTGGGAATCAACTCACTAGGTTTAAATAATAGCAAAAAGGGTAATGTCCCTGCAGGAGAAGCTATCAGGACAGAACTTCCAGGAGGTGAGATTGGAGGGTGGGAAGGGTTTTGGATTAAGTGTTATATTAGGTCATTTGGGTATTAATTACTCCAAGTCATTACGGCCAAAAGGTGGTTTTCCTAATTATTTGCAATCATTTTCAAAATAATTAGGAAACATGGAATGTGGGAAAACACTCCACTGGCACAGTGTCATGTGGTGAAATGAGATCTGCGCCTTATTCCAGCTCTGCCTGTCATTAGCTGTGGGACCTGAGGAAACTTACTTGATTTGTTGGCCTCCCAGTTTCTTCACTTCTAGGGATGGAGAAGAGCACTTACTCTGTATCCTATTCTGCCCTCAGAACTACACAAGTAGGAAGTCATTTATCCCCACAGCAGCCCTAGGAGGTGGGGACCCTTTTTATCCCCATCTGGCAAGTGAGAAAATTGAAGCAGAGAAGTCAAGGAGGATCCACACTGTTTGCAAGTGGCAGAGCCAGGATTTGAACTCAGGCACCCAGGCGCCTGAGGTAGCTGCTTAGTCACCACTCTGTCAATTTCCTGCCGGTTCTGCCCACCTCACAGTCTGGTTGAGAGTGTGCAATGAGGAAAGAATTTTGACAGCAACTTTCAAGAATGTAAATGCTGAACAAATGTATTAACATTATTGGAGTATTCTGGAATATCTCTCTTCTTTACAAATAAATATTTTAAAGTTTCTAAACTCCTAATGAAAGAATTGATTCAGGCCATGAACGTTAGTGGATCAAACCATCAGATCGGAGGTTAATGGGGAAGTTATAATGGAGGAAGCAGGAGGTGCTACCTGTACACGAGGGCCCTCATGGTGTCACTAGAAAGGAGACACCTGGGACTCCTGATGAGATGCAGTGGTGAGAGCCCAGCACCAATTCCAGAACATTGCTACCCTCCCCCAAATTACTCTGAACCTAATCACATTTCAAGCTAATTTATGGGAAATACAATGAAAAGAGAAATGCATTAACAACACCATAAAGAGGCAGACAGACAAATACAGAACGTGAGATAGTCTACAAGACAACTAACCTAGTTTCTCCAACACATCTACAGTCTGTATAAAAAGGAGGGGGAGGCTATTCTAGATTAAATAAATGTAGGCGATACAATAACCAAATCTACTGTGCAGACTTTATTTAAATCCCGTATCTTACAATCCACGCTTACAAGGGTGTGTTGAGACAGTTGGGAAAGACTGAATGTGGACTGTGTTCAAGACAGCACAAGGAATGAGTGTTAATTTTGTTAGGTGTGATCATAGAAAATGTCCATATTTTTAAATGAAGTGTGGTGGAGAGAAGAGACTTCAAGTTTGAATTTGTTTTAAACACTTCAGCAAAGAGAAAAGTAAATAAACCAAATTTCTGTGAAGAGACACATTTGGTAAAAATCGTGAACATTGTTGAGTCTAAGTAATGGGTGCACAGCAGTTCATTGCACTGTTCAGTCTACTTTTGTATATGTTTGAAATTTTTCATTAAAAATAAAACTTCTAGCCTTCACCATGAAGCCATCAGACCAAAAGAGAAGGGGAAAAAAAAAACTCATATGAAATTGCATAAAAATTGTATAAAATAAAAGCCAACCTCAAAACAAGAATAAAAACATTTTTTAAAAAACTTATGAATCGGCCAGGCGCGGTGGCTCACACCTGTAATCCCAGCACTTTGGGAGGCCGAGGCGGATGGATCACGAGGTCAGGAGATCAAGACCATCCTGGCTAACACAGTGAAACCCCGTCTCTACTAAAAATACAAAAAAATTAGCTGGGTGTGGTGGTGGGCGCCTGTAGTCCCAGCTTCTCAGGAGGCTGAGGCAGGAGAATGGCGTGAACCTGGGAGGCGATGGAGCTTGCATTGAGCAGAGATCGTGCCACTGCACTCCAGCCTGGAAGACAGAGTGAGACTCCGTCTCAAAAAAAAAAAAAAAACTTATGAATCACTGCATGGCTCGTTCAATTTCAGGGTAATGATGTAATTAGAGGAGCTCTGTCATTAGAAAAGATTAATTTTAAGACATCTGCTGCTGTCAATGGCAGATGGCAGAAGAGTGGAACATTCAAAGCACAGGGCTCTCAATCCATCTCTGCTACTTACCATTGATTTTAGGCAAATGTCTTCAATTTCTGTCCTCACTTTCCTTATCAGTAAAATGGGATTAAAGTTCTATCAACCTCATAGGGGCTATTGGGAGGATTAAGGGGACTCAAATATGAAAGGCACTGAAAACGATGTCTGGCTCGTAGACAGTGCTTAGTCTACATGAACTACTGTTATTTTCACTTTCATAGTGGTCCACGCTTCATGGAGGCACATATAATAATTTGGACCAAGTGAAGATATTCTCATATTTGGTTTCCAATATTCAATTTCTCTTACCCATTTTTCGACATTTCTCTCCTGCTTGTTTCTCTTCCCCCAATAAAAATGCCCTTACTCTGTAGACTCAGAACACAGTTCGCCACAGTTTAAATGGTTTCACGTGGGTCCAGGTCATTGCAATGGGCTATGGTTGGGGTGAAGGAAAGGAAGAGAAACAGTGAAGAACAATGTTGCTGGTGTGGTATCTGAAAGCAAAATGCCTCTGCAACCTGAGGATTCTCTTTCCTCCCTGGATCTCTTGCCTGCCTCCTGGTAGGATACCAGGACTCCAGGACTCCAGGACTCCCCCAGTGGCCTCAAGCACTTCGTGTTCTCCAGCCATCCTTGGCAGGAAGGACTCTTCCCTTACAGTAAGAACTCTTCCCTTACAGTAAGAGTCCTTGGTGTTTTGCTTTGTGCCTTGTTTTGGTGGTTGTGGGTTGGGGTGTGGGTTTGGTTTGGCTTTTCTTTTTTTCTTTTTAATGGCTCTGCATGAGACATATTCTATAAAGTTCTACATTTTGCTCCAGGGCCCTGCTGAACCCAACCAGGAATCAACCAGAACGTGTGTGGTCCCATCCCAGCCTGTCACTGCACATTGGGTGCCTTTTTGAAAGTTGCCTCTTGTGGGCCTAGAGAATATTGGAACACGCATCGTAAAATGCAGGCATCTGGACTTGCATCATGTGTTTTTCTAAAAAACCAGTATCAAGAGGTTGCATACTGCGTGATTCCATTTATATAACATTTTCGAAATGACATTTTAGAGATGGAGAACAGATTAGTGGTTGCCAGGGGTTAAGGGTTTTGGGTCGGGGGGGTCTGGGGTGGGGGGACATCTTTGTGGTGATGGAATTGTTCTCTAGATTGCAGCGGCGGTTATACAGAGCTGCACATGTGATAAAATGACACAGAGCTACACACGCACTGAACCGACCTCAGTTTCCTGGCTTTGACATTGTACTATGGTTATGTAAGATGTAATCACAGGGTGGAAGACATTGGTTGAAGGGTACTCAGGACCTTTCTGCACTATGTTTTGCAACTTTTTGTGAATCTAAAACTATCTCAAAATAAAAAGTTTTGGCTGGGCGCAGTGGTTCACGCCTGTAATCCCAGCACTTTGGGTGGCCAAGGCAGGAGGATTGCTGGAGCCCAGGAGTTCAGGACCAGCCTAGGCAACATAGTGAAATCCAGTCCCTTAAAAAATAAAATACATAAAATAAAATATAATAAATAAAATAAAATAAAATAAAATAGTTTTTAAAAATACTAGGGACAGCGGCCGGGCACGGTGGCTCATGCCTGTAATCCCAGCACTTTGGGAGGCCGAGGCGGGTGGGTCACGAGGTCAGGAGATCAAGACCATCCTGGCTAACACAGTGAAACCCCGTCTCTACTAAAAATACAAAAAAATTAGCCAGACGTGGTGGCAGGCGCCTGTAGTCCCAGCTACTCGGGAGACTGAGGCAGGAGAATGGCGTGAACCTACGAGGTGGAGCTTGCAGTGAGCGGAGATCACGCCACTGCACTCCAGCCTGGGCAGCAGAGCGAGACTGCATCTCAAAAAAAAAAAAAAAAAAAAAAATGCTAGGGACAGCAAAATTGGATTCATTGACCAAATAATGGCCCTTGTTTTACATGCGATCAAGGATGAGGGAAGCAGGCCAGGCACTGTGGCTGATGCCTGTAATCCCAGCACTTTGGAAGGCCAAGGCAGGAGGATTGCTGGAGCCCAGGAGTCAGGACCAGCCTGGGCAACACAGTGAAATCTCGTCTCTTAAAAAATAAAATACATAAAATAAAATAAAATGAAAAAAGTTTTTAAAAATACCAGGGACAGCAAAATTGGATTGATTGACCAAATGATGGGCCCATGTTTTACAGGTGATCAAGAATGAGGGAAGCAGGCCGGGCACAGTGGCTCATGCCTGTAATCCCAGGACTTTGGGAGGCTGAGGCGGGTGGATCACCTGAAGTCAGGCATTCAAGACCAGCCTGGCCAACATGGCGAAACCCCATCTCTACTGAAAATACAAAAATTAGCTGGGCGTGGTGGCAGGCACCTGCCATCCTAGCTACTCGGGAGGCTGAGTCAGGAGAATCACTTGAACCCAGGAGGAAGTAGAGTGAAAGCTTTCCCATTAGCCGTTTTTATTTTTTATTCTATGCCGAGCTCATGTGAATGAGAATTCATCAAACATAGGTGAGGGAGTTTAGTCTGGAACTGAGATTCAGGTCTCAAGCTGGTTTCCCTTTGTCATAAGACTCCCTAGGACTCAGTCTGCTTGGCTGAAGGATGGTGCTGTGGATAGGCTGCTGCAGAGGCATATTGCTTATGCAATTGCTTATGTAAGCTGAGTGCGGTGGCTCACGCCTGTAAATCCCAGAACCTCGGGAGGCCGAAGTAGGAGGATCACTTGAACCCAGGAGTTGGAGACCAGCCTGGGCAACAAAGTGAGACCCCTGTCTTTACAAAAAAATAAAAATGAAAACACTAGCCAGGTGTGACGGTGCACACCTGTAGTCCTAGCTACTCGGGAGGCTGAGGCAGGAGGATTGCTTGAGCCCAGGAGGTAGACACCAGGAGTTTGCTGGTCAACACAACAAGGACCTGTCTCTATAAAAATAGAATAACTGTTTATGTCTTCCTAAGGGAGTTCTTGTTTTGTTTTGTTTTGTTTTTTTGAGACGGAGCCTCGCTCTGTTGCCCAGGCTGGAGTGCAGTGGCGCGATCTC
>NW_012102643.1:1103588-1108453 GCF_000951045.1 Mandrillus leucophaeus | reverse complement strand
GGAACTTGTCTGTCTGGTTGGACACTGTATCCTCAATGCCTGAGACAGTCCCTGGGTCTAAGAAGGCCCTTAAAGAACAGGAGAAGGGGAAGAAAGATGAAATCAATTAGTGAAGGAGTAGAAGCTTTGCTCTTTGGTGTGCTACGTAAACAGCATCAGTGATTCTAAATCATGGGCAGCCTGACTCAATGAATGAATCAGTGAATGGCTTTAGTGTCAGCTGTGTTCCTGATCCATTTATCTGCCTTCTAGCCTTTGCAAAAGAAACTGAATTTGCATTATTTATCTGGGGAGATGGTTCCCAACGCATTGCAACCCTGTCCCACAACTTCTATTCAATGACACCTTCCCCATGTTAAGGGAGACAGGGTAGAGGAGGATGGAGGTGTGGACAGGAGGAGGGATTTGTGGTCACACCCTTGTGGCTTGTGGAGTTCTTCCCCAAGGTTGTTGAAGTGACAACAGCTGCTGAATTTCACTGGCTGAACCCACATCTGATTCCTACTCTAATTTTTCACACTGAACACCTAGGGCGTGATACACCTGTATTAAAACACAAAGGCAGTCTGCAGTCTCGCAGGCAAGGGGCTGCCCACGGCTCCAGGTAGACATCTTCCAGGACTTGTGTGCAGCAGGAGAGAGTGTCTCTTCTCCAGCAGTTCATCTTGGGCCTCCCATTGGCCCCAGGTGGCTCACGTGACCACCATCCTGGAGCCAATCACTATAGACTGAGGAATGGGAGATGTTAATTGCCAGGCTCCGAGCTTGTTAGTAGGGTCAGTCCCAGCCAAGCCACATGGACTGAGAGTCATGGGGAGACCTAGGCAATTAAATAACTCACAAACACCTGTAAAAACTGTTCCAGTGACTGGTGTGTGAGAGAGAGGGCCATGGGCCTGTGGAAGCTGCAGGAGGGAAATCGCTCACTCAGGGAGGGCCTGGGGAAGTCCTGCCAGAACTGAGGCCTCTGCAGGGTGAGCAGGAGGGACGGGAGTTCCAGGCAGCGGGAACAGCATGTGCAAAGGCCCTGTGGCAAGAGGGAGCGTGGAGCAAAAGAAAGGCCAGTGTGCTGGAATCAGACATTGGGTGAGGAGAAGCCAGATCAAGGCTATGTTCCGAAGTCTTCACTTCATCTTAAGAGCAATGGAAAGCCGTCGGAGGTTATAAGCAAGGATGAGGTGAGGGGGCAGGTTCACATTTATGCTGTCTTTCGCTGCACAGAGAACAAATTGGAGGGAGGCCATGGTGGCCCCAGGGAGGTGGGCAGGGGGACTGCGGTGGTCTTCCTGGGCAGGGAGGGTGGTGGCTTGGACCTGGGTGATGGCTGTGGAGGTGAACTTTATAAGGCCTGGAGATGGATTGGAGGAGAGGGAGAAGTAAGAGTGATCCTGAGCTTTTGGTGTGAGCAACTACCCCCTGAAATGGGGAAGCCAAGCTGGTTTGTGATTCACAGATGTATTTTGAATGGAAATTGAATGAGGCCGGTGGAGGCTGCCAGAGACGTCCAGGTTTGGGCTACAGCTGCTGTCTGTTCAGAAGCCTGTGATTGAAGTCAGCAGGCTTTGATTTCTCAGCCCGTGAAGGATGCTGGGAGTGGCCCTCTCCAAAGTCCCCTTGGCTGACTGGCCATCTGTCCTCTGCATCTAACAGGCAGGGCCACCGTCCTCAGCCAAGGTAGCTGGTGCACTCACAGGGGTGGAGAAAGGTGAGCAGCCCACCCGCTGGGGACCCTCCATCTGCTTTTGATCCCTCCCAGCCTTTGAAGCGGCCCCTGCCCCCACCCCCCAGCTGTCATCTCTCGGGCTCCCCCACTTCTTCCCAGTCCCCAGGGACAGGGGTGGTGACAAGGGTAACAAATGGCACAAGCTGCAGGCAGCAGCAGGCCAAGGAGGCCAGAGGGTGGGGGCGCTTGAATGCCTTTCTTCCCGCTCCTTCAGGCTCTCTTCTGAAGTAGCCAGGCTATCAGGGTTTTGCAACAATGCAACAAAGAAAGAATTTTTTTTTTTTGTAAATGAATTCCATGCTTTTGCTTCCTTTCCCTTCCCTCCCTTCGTGAAAGGGAAGCTACGTCTTTCTCCTCCCCCAGATTCTGTGAAGGCTGTCTGAGTTCTCTCTTCCTTCCCCCTGCATAGAGAATAAGCTGGTCTCCAATTTCAGGTAATTGTGAGGTGGGGAGTAGGGAGAATGTGAAGGAAGCCTTCCCCTCAAATTGCAGGAGAGCTCAACTCTGCCCCTCAAACCACAATAGGAACCAGTGGTTTCCGGGTGATCCTCATGACAGTTTCCAGTGTCTACCTGGAATGAAACGAATAGTGTGTTTCAAGCTTTTGTCTGTGCGAATGCAAATAATCTCGGCTGCCCTTTGTTGAATACCCAATGCCTTCTCTGACTCATTTTCCTCAGAATAACCTGGCGGGGAGGGTAGTATTTACTCCATCTTACAGAACTGAGGCTCAGATAAGTGAAATAACGTGCCCAAGGTTACACCGCTGACAAGGACATAGCTGGGATTTGAACCCCTGGAACAGATAACAGGTCTGGTGCTCTGACTGGGTAGCTTAGAAGACTTTAGAGCTCGATGGGCCCTGAGTTGAAATTGTGATCCAGAGCTATTTGCAAGCTGTGGTTAAGAGCACAGATCTGGAGCCAGATCACCTGGTTGAGAATCCTGGCCCTACCACTAACTGGCCAGGTCAATCTCTGAACCTGTCTCCTTATCTCTACCTACTTCATAGGATGAAATGAGCCAGTGCATGCAGAGAGATTTAAACCTCAGAGTAAATGCTCTGTAAGTGTGAGCTGTTTTTATTTCTAGTATCCGTAAACTGAGCAATGTAATCAGGTCCAGGTTAAAACCTTCGGCAGCCTCAAACACCACAGACTGGCCTCCCTCCTCCATGGTCTCCTCCAATTCAATAATGAAACAATGTGGTTCATAAGACAAAAAACTCACTGTGTGCTGAGAAGTTTTTTACAGTTTAGTTTAGTTTTTTTTTATTGGTATATAATAGATGGACGGATTCTCAGGGTGCACGTGATCGTTTGATGCATTCATATAATGTGTACAGATCAAAGCAGCATAATTGGGATTTCATCACCTTAAATATGAATCTTTTCTTTATGCTAGCATCATTCAAATTACTCTTTATTCTAGCTATTCGGAATGGATGATAAGCTATTGTTAATTATAGTCACCCTACTGTTCTATTGAACACTAGGTCTTATTCCTTCTAACTGTATATTTGTACCCGTTAATCAACCTCTCTTCATCCTCCCCACCACCCTTCCTGGCCTTTAGTAATCACAATCTACTCTCTATCGTCATGAGATCCACTTTTTTAGCTCCCACATGTGGTTGAGAACATGCCATATTTGTCTTTCTGTCGTTGGCTTATTTCACTTACATAATGACCTCCAGTTCCATCCACGTTGCTGCAAATGACAGGATTTCATTCTTTTCATGGCTGAATAATATTCTACTGAATATGCATACCACATTTTCTTTATCCATTCATCAGTCGGTGGAGTGCGCTGACATTTGAAAAGTTTCTTCTTAGATCTTCATGGCAGAACAGGATAAGTTCACCAAACAGGAACGATTTCACATTTTCTTGGTGACTGCACTTTGCTCAGCCTTAAATCTGTGTTTAGTCGGCCTTGGAGAAAATACAGGACAGATCCTTCTATCTCCCAGCGTGGTGGAGAGAATTAAAAGAGAGACTGTAAATGTGATCAGGAAAATTGCCTGGCATATAATAGGTGCTTGGGAAATGAGAACCATGACTAGAGTTTTTGGAAGAGTTTTACTAACTCTGGAAACTGAGTTGCCTTGAGTTGCTTGTTCACATTCCTGTACTCTGTGGCTAATAGTTTGCTTCTGCAAGTCACCAGTGCCTGTAGCTGTAGCTGCCCGCAGGAAAGAACGGTTGTCAGGTTCTCAAGTCAGGGTCATGTTTACTTTGTGAAGATTAATATTTCTGTAGCTTTGGCTTTGTTAGTGCTGTTCGTTTATTTGCCTCCAAAGGATGATGTGTTTTGATTGCTCTAGGTATTTTAATTGCTATAGGTATTTGAGATTTTTCAGATCTAATTCTAGATCTAACAGAGACCTAGAATCAGTCAAGTCCCTTTCTTCATGCACATTAATTTTGGAAAAAATAAACTTTTGAATTATCATATATTGGTGGATTATTTTATCATTACTGTGTGTCCCTGTACATCTCTAATAATGGTTTTTATTTTAAAATCTACTTGGGGTAATGCCAGCTTTCTTTTGTGTTGTATTCATATTATTGAATCCTTGCTTTGAACCTTAGTATGTCTTTATATTTAAAAGGGGTCTCTTGTAATATTTAAAAGGGGTCTCTTGTAGTTAGTTTTTTAAAGTCAGTCTGGTGATCTTTGTCTCTCAAGTGTTGTATTTATTCTGTTTGCATATACTGTAATTAATGTAATATATGTATATGAAATGTTTACATTTATTATTATTCTTTAAGTGGTTACCCTAAATATTATAGGATACATCCTTGATATATCTAACACTTTACTATAAATTAGTACTTTTATCATTTCCAAGAAAATGCAAGGTCCTTAAAACATGTTGATTATATTTATCTATCCTCCTGCTGCACATATTTACCCTTTTACGTTGTTCTTTATCTTTGCTGAATTTTCATGCTTCCAGAACATTCTTTTTTAGTGCAGGTTTACTGATGGCAAACTTTCTTAATTTTGGTTTGTTTCGTTTTGATTTTGTCTTTATTTTGAAGTTTTTTTTTTTTTTTTTTTGCTGGCATAGAATTCCACATTGGCAGATGAAATTCCATTGCTTTCTGGTTTCCATCAATTCTGCTGAGAAGCTGATT
>NW_012102643.1:1100736-1102898 GCF_000951045.1 Mandrillus leucophaeus | reverse complement strand
ACAGGCGCCCGCCACCTCGCCCGGCTAATTTTTTGTATTTTTAATAGAGACAGGGTTTCACCTTGTTAGTCAGGGTGGTCTCGATCTCCTGACCTCGTGATCTACCCGCCTCGGCCTCCCAAAGTGCTGGGATTACAGGCGTGAGCCACCGTGCCTGGCCCCTAAGAGAATTTTTGGATAAAGCTTTCCAATCAGGGAGTAAAAATAGCACAAGGGATGAAGACATGGGACATTCCACTGGGCGTATAAATTGGATTCACCACTCTGAGGAGCGATATGCAAATGGGTTTTACAGTTTTAAACTGGGGGGCCCTCAGTCTTTCCTTGGGGTATCACTTCTAGAGAATTCCAGGCATGTGCACCCAAGAAGACCTGCTCCAGTCATTGTGGAATTCATTATCCTAACAACAACGTGGGACCCCTGAGGACTGGACAGGTGAACTGTGACACAGACATACCTGCAGACACCATGCAGCGATGAGAAAGAATAAGCTAGATCTCTGTGTCATGGCATGGAATGAACACCAGGGTCTTTTATTATTAGAGTGAAAAAACGTCTTGGAACAAGATGTACATGATCAATAGCGGTCAACAACACATTCACAAAACACATTTGTAAAAACAATACTGGATATTTTAATGAATGTGTGGGTGTTTGTGTTTATAAGCTATTTATCCTATTAATTGTGGATACATCTGGTGGGAGGTAGTGCCCCAATGTGACTCTAATCTTATCTGAAATTTTAAAATGTATTTACAAATGTTTTTAGATGTTATCTGGGCAACCAAAATTTTATTTTAAGAGAGAAAGGGCCATGCAATTCTTATCTCAGCAGAAGGAGGCACAGGTGGACTAGTTGGGGTCACCCATTGAGGAATTCCCTCTAAGTCTGGATGGCAAATCCCACCTGAAATGCCAACTTCAGGAGAGCTGGAACTTGTCTGTCTGGTTGGACACTGTATCCTCAATGCCTGAGACAGTCCCTGGGTCTAAGAAGGCCCTTAAAGAACAGGAGAAGGGGAAGAAAGATGAAATCAATTAGTGAAGGAGTAGAAGCTTTGCTCTTTGGTGTGCTACGTAAACAGCATCAGTGATTCTAAATCATGGGCAGCCTGACTCAATGAATGAATCAGTGAATGGCTTTAGTGTCAGCTGTGTTCCTGATCCATTTATCTGCCTTCTAGCCTTTGCAAAAGAAACTGAATTTGCATTATTTATCTGGGGAGATGGTTCCCAACGCATTGCAACCCTGTCCCACAACTTCTATTCAATGACACCTTCCCCATGTTAAGGGAGACAGGGTAGAGGAGGATGGAGGTGTGGACAGGAGGAGGGATTTGTGGTCACACCCTTGTGGCTTGTGGAGTTCTTCCCCAAGGTTGTTGAAGTGACAACAGCTGCTGAATTTCACTGGCTGAACCCACATCTGATTCCTACTCTAATTTTTCACACTGAACACCTAGGGCGTGATACACCTGTATTAAAACACAAAGGCAGTCTGCAGTCTCGCAGGCAAGGGGCTGCCCACGGCTCCAGGTAGACATCTTCCAGGACTTGTGTGCAGCAGGAGAGAGTGTCTCTTCTCCAGCAGTTCATCTTGGGCCTCCCATTGGCCCCAGGTGGCTCACGTGACCACCATCCTGGAGCCAATCACTATAGACTGAGGAATGGGAGATGTTAATTGCCAGGCTCCGAGCTTGTTAGTAGGGTCAGTCCCAGCCAAGCCACATGGACTGAGAGTCATGGGGAGACCTAGGCAATTAAATAACTCACAAACACCTGTAAAAACTGTTCCAGTGACTGGTGTGTGAGAGAGAGGGCCATGGGCCTGTGGAAGCTGCAGGAGGGAAATCGCTCACTCAGGGAGGGCCTGGGGAAGTCCTGCCAGAACTGAGGCCTCTGCAGGGTGAGCAGGAGGGACGGGAGTTCCAGGCAGCGGGAACAGCATGTGCAAAGGCCCTGTGGCAAGAGGGAGCGTGGAGCAAAAGAAAGGCCAGTGTGCTGGAATCAGACATTGGGTGAGGAGAAGCCAGATCAAGGCTATGTTCCGAAGTCTTCACTTCATCTTAAGAGCAATGGAAAGCCGTCGGAGGTTATAAGCAAGGATGAGGTGAGGGGGCAGGTTCACATTTATGCTGTCTTTCGCTGCACAGAGAACAAA
>NW_012102643.1:1089921-1094856 GCF_000951045.1 Mandrillus leucophaeus | reverse complement strand
CCCAGGCTGGAGTGCAGTGGTGCAATCTCAGCGCACTGCAACCTCCGCCTCCTGGGTTCAAGCAATTCTCCTGCCTCAGCCTCCTGAGTAGCTGAGATTACAGGCACCTGTCACCATGCCTGGCTAATTTTTCTATTTTTAGTAGAGAGAGGGTTTCACCATGTTGGCCAGGATGGTCTCAAACTCCTGCTTCAAGTGATCCACCCGCCTCGGACTCCCAAAGCGCTGGGATTACAGACGTGGGCAACCATGCCCAACCAGTAATTTCCATTTTTAAAGAGCCTAGTTGTTTTTAGCAGCATTCTCATCTTAAATCAGTTTTTTTTATTTTATTATCACAGTTGCTAGGGACTCCATGTTTGACAACTTCAGTAGCCGAATCTCATGTGAGGTTTTTGTTTTTGTTTTTGTCTTGGTTTTTGATCATTTGGTTTTGTCTCTTGGTAATTTTTCTATTGTGTATAAAACATTATGGAGACTCTGGAAGGTGACATCTCCCCCAGAAGAAACGTTTTTCCTCTGGCTATTGATGATAGTAGAGGCAAATCACGTTTGTCCAATATGGGATTGAGATGACTCAAGGCAGGATCTATTTTGTTTGCCCTAACTCCAAGGAAGTAACCCTTCAGGGTCCCAGTTAAAAGCCTTGAGTGTTTCTCCAGGCTCCTCATCCTTATTGAGGGTGAATATCATTTTTTGCCTTCCTGTAATTAGACAACTGCAAAAAAGCTCTGCTTAATTTCTTGCCTTCATAGCTACCCCTTTTTGCTTGGTTTCTCTACCTCTCACCACCCCCAGCCTGGGTATCAGCAAATACCTCAAGGCTAATAACTCGACAATATCAGACTCATACCTCTGTGGTTCTCATATTTCTACAATCTTTGCTCCTGTGTCCTAACTACTTTAGTAATCCTGAACTCCAGTTTTTGTCTCCCCAGCTCCACAAGACTGAAAAACTCTAAGCTGTTGCTTTTTAATTCTTTGATTGTAAATTGGCAAATGTCTTGAGGGGAAACTTGATAGAGGTCAAACTTAGTCTGTTTTTCATCTCTCTGGGATCTTGGTCCCTCAGGACTTGCCTTGGTTGACTTCCAATCCCTTAAGACAATATTTTATAGCTTTTATTTTTGATCATGATAGTGAGATTGGCTAAAAATACAAGCTGTCCCATCATAGCTGGGAGGTGCACTCAGCTGTACAGTTTAATACATATTAGAAAAAATGGCTTATTTTTGTTTTCTTCAATATGGAGAAAAATTAAGCCACATAAAAAGGCAGACTGTAAATGAATTAAAGACTTAAATATGAAAGCTAAAATTCTAAATGAATAGTTTAACATGTAGACAAATTTTGAAATCCCAAGAATAGAGAAAGGATTTTTATACCTACAAAAAGAAATTATTAGGTAAATATGTAAGGATTTTTTGTTCTACAAAAGACAATAGAAATAAAGAAAACAGACAAATGAAAGACTAAGAGAAGAAATTTACAGCATTCAAAAAACACAATGAATACCTAGACTCTGTAATGCACTCCAGCAAATCAATAAGAAAAAAAAAAAAAAAGATAGTCCAGTAGAAAAATGGGCAAGCATAAAAGATCTGAACAGGCAATTTCCAAACATTCATATGGCCTACAATTATGTGAATATATGCTCAAACTCACTAGTAATCCTAGAAATGAAAATCAAAACAACTATTAGATATTGCTTTCCACGCATCAGTTTGGCAAAAAGTAGAAAGTGGGGCAGTGCCAAGTGTTAGCTGGAATTTGTGAAACTGGAATGCTTATGTACTTCTGATGGAATCTAGAATGGCACAGGAATTATGAAGAACAGTCTGCTAGTACTTGTTCAAGTTCAGTTCACATATGCTCCATAACACAGAAATCCTCCACCTTGGGTATAAATACATTTTAGGAATGTGTGTGTATATAGTGTATGTAGGGAGAGATACTGCATTTTAAAAAATGAAGATGAATGGAGATGTTCATTGCAGCATTGTTTATAAGGTGGCTGAGAGATAAAGGCTACCTAGCTGTTCACCACCAGGGCATTGCTTAAATTCAATAGAGTGGGTGTACAATATAGAATTATAACTATAAGCTAGATATGCATCAAGTAATATGCACATTTTTAAATCTGCAGACTGAAAATAAAAAGCCTTCTAAACAGAATGAGATATTGTGCACGTTATTCATTAAATTGAAACACATGCCACACATAAAATAACATGGCATCACTTATAAGGAAACATTTACATATTTAATATGTCAGAGTCATTGTCTAGGGTGTGATGGAAAGTAAGAATAACTTTTAAAAATCTTGTTGGAAGAAGGTGATGGCTCAAATAAGATTTCCTCCCTCCCTGTCCCTCTTTCCCTCTTCCCCTTCTTTTCTCCCTTCCTCCAACAGTTGGTAATTGGATGTTGGAATGAACAAGTTTCTGTGTCAAGTGCTGTGGAGGAAATAAAGATGATTTCCCCATTGGCTTGGCCTTCAAGAACCTTAGGCAAGGACCTAAGTTGAATACAGCAGAAGCCTTAGTAACAATACTCTGTCCCAGAGTTCAGACTCACAAACACATTCCTGCTCTGCTTAAAATCAACAAATCCTCTTTTGGATGTGTAAGAGCTCTTAAGGATGACAGCAACACTCAGTACAGTAAATAAGTTACGTGACTGAGGCCAGAAGTGTCACACTGCTGTCTCTTTCCTTAGCAGGCTTTTCTGATAATACATATGACATAGCTCTCAAATGCAAATGCCTGTAGGGAACAGGAGGAAATACAAATGGAAAAAGAAGGTCAAATGTAAGAGAGCAGGGAGTGGTGGGGACTGTGACAAAATGGAGTCCATGTACCTTGACTTAATTGGGCAGCCACTGTTCAGTGCCAGTTGGTTACTGCCATGCAAGAATAAGGCAATACTCTTGTAGTTTCAACAAAAGCTGAAAATCTAGATTTTTATGTGAAATTGTCTCATTTTTAAATATTGGCAACTACCTCAAATATTTTTAAACCCCAGGGAGTGGGGGAAACAATTCACTTTGTTTTTAACCAGATTTGGTCAGTTGGCTAACAATTTGCTACTTCTAATACTCTCATAGCATGTGGATATCTGGAGACTAGTGATATTTTTTAACCTCATTGTTTATTTTTTTAACCTTTAATTATTTGCACACACCCAAAAGAATGAAGGGAATTAGTTTAGACAAGATGCAAATTTCTGGCACCTGTAGCCAGATAACAGCTACAATGTCTGCCATTTGCTAAGCACCATACCATACGCTTTGATGTATGAGAGGGAGCAAGACAGCTAGGCCTCTATCCTGGAGTGCCTGTGGCGTTTGAGAAACAAAAAAAACAGGTACCAGGATGCATGTATATGTGGGGACATTTTAGGACTCAACATTGATATAAACATTGTGTGTATGTATGTGTCTGTGTGTGTGTGTACATATATATACACACATATATATGTGTATATGTGTGTGTATATATATACACATATATATATACACATATATGTATAGTAGAGAGAGAATATAAACATGTAAACACTAGAGCTGATTCGTGTGTGTGTTAGCCCGTTTTGCATTGCTATAAAGGAATACCTGATACTGAGTAATTTATTTTTAAAAAAGCAGTTTATTTGGCTCACGGTTCTGCAGGTGGTACTAGCATGGCATCAGCATCTGCTCAGCTTCTGGCGAGGCCTTGGGAAGCTGTTACTCATAGTGGACGGTGGAGGGCTAGCAGGCACATCGCACAGTGACAGAAGGAGCAAGAGAGATGCCCGGCTCTTTTAAACAACTAGTTCTCCTGTGAACTAATAGAACAAGAGCTCACTCATACCATGGAGAGGGCACCAAGCCATTCATGAGGGATCCACCCCTATGACCCAAATTCCTGCCACAACACTGGGGATCACATCACGTTTTAACATGAGAGTTGAAGGGGACAAAGCCCAAACTATATCAGGGTGGGATTCTCTCATCAGATCAAAACGTCCTCATACAGAAAGTATTTCCTATGTGCAAGCCCTGAGATAAGGGCTTTCTTATTTAAAAATTAAGTGTTCCAGGCATACAAAGATGGATAAAATACAAAAATAGGGTACCCGGCATCCTGCTTACCTGATAGAGGGGTTGGCAAAGTTTTGCTGCCAGATACTAAATACCTTCGGCTCTGCAGGCCGCACATGGTCTCTGTTGAAACTACTCCACTTAACACTGTGGTGTGAAAGTAACCACAGACAGGATAGTAAACCAGTGAGCAGGACAGTGTTCCAATAAAACTTTACCTATGGACACTGAAACGTGAAATTCGCATCATTTTCACATATTATGAAATAGTATCCTTCTTTTGATTATTTTGCAACCGTTTAAAAATGTGAAAGCCGTTCCTGACTCACGGGTCACACAAAAACAGTTGTGGGCTGGATTTGGCTTACGGGCCATAGGTAGTGTCAGCCCCTGAATTAAAACACTACACAGTCGAAGCCCCCCAGGTGCCACTTCCAAAATTATATCCCCTCCTACCCCCAGAGTTAGCCTTTCTCTTGAAAACAGTGTTGATCATTCCTGAGTGTAATTTTCTTTTTGTGGAATGCATCTGTGTCCATTAACAGTACAGTTGGTTCCAATCCAAGGATTCACTTAACTACAAATAAAAAATATTAAGGGGGTGGGGTGAGCACAGTGGCGCACGCCCCTGAGGCCAGGAGTTCAAGACCAGTTTGGCCAACATGGCAAAACCCCATCTCTGCTAAAAATACAAAAATTAGCTGGGTGTGGTGGTGTGTACCTGTAATCCCAGCTACTCGGGAGGCTGAGGTAGGAGAATCACTTGAACCTGGGAGGCAGAGGTTGCAGTGAGCCTGGATTGTGCCACTATACTCCAGCCTGGAAGACAGAACAAGATTTTATATGTATAT
>NW_012102643.1:1088603-1089446 GCF_000951045.1 Mandrillus leucophaeus | reverse complement strand
TAGAATTCCACATTGGCAGATGAAATTCCATTGCTTTCTGGTTTCCATCAATTCTGCTGAGAAGCTGATTCTCAGTCTTATTATACCTTCTTTAACGTGTTAGTATGGAGTTTTGGTTTATCTCTGATATGACCAGTTTTTTTTTGAAGTTTTTTTTTTTTTTTTTTTGCTGGCATAGAATTCCACATTGGCAGATGAAATTCCATTGCTTTCTGGTTTCCATCAATTCTGCTGAGAAGCTGATTCTCAGTCTTATTATACCTTCTTTAAAGATTATGTCTTTTATTCCCCCTCTGACTGCTTTTAAGATTAATTTGTGCACATGTGCAGTTTGACCATCACATGCCCAGGAATGCTTTTCTCTGTATTTATCTTGTTTGGGATTCACAGAACTTCTTGATTCCATGACTTGATGTCTGTCATCCATCTGGGGAGGTCTTCTGTCAGTTTCTCTTTAAATATTGTTTCCGACTTGCTCTCTCTCTCCTCTCCTTCTGTGGCTCCTACTACATGTGTGCTAGATCTTTTACCATGTTCCATGTTTCTTTTATGCTCTTTTAAACCTGTTTTTCAACCTTATTCCTGAGATCTGTTTACTGACTTACCTTCCAGTTCACTAATTCTTTCATCCACTATGTCCAGTCTGTAGTTCAACTGATCTGTCGAGTTCTTAATTTTATTTATTTCATTTCTCAGTTCTATAATTTCCTTTTTTTTTTTTTTTTTAGATGGAGTTGTGTTCGTGTCACCCAGGCTGGAGTGCAGTGGTGCAATCTCAGCGCACTGCAACCTCCGCCTCCTGGGTTCAAGCAATTCTCCTGCCTCAGCCTCCTGAGTAGCTGA
>NW_012102643.1:1058619-1088273 GCF_000951045.1 Mandrillus leucophaeus | reverse complement strand
AAAAAAAAAAAAAAAAAAAGGTCTGAAGGCTTTAGCAACTCTGGGCCTCCACATTCCCTGCTGGCTGCCACTAGTAGCTGAGAGGCAGCTGTCCTGTAGGTGAATCCTATTTTAAATATATATATATTTTTATATATATATTCGGGGCAAAAAAATATAAGAATAAAAATATATATTTTAAAACAGTGCATATAACAACTGTTTACATAGTGTTTACATTGCATTGGACATTGTAAGTAACCTAGAGATTATTTAGAGTATGTGGGAGGATGTATGTGGGTTATGTGCAAATACTCTACCATTTTTTATAAGGGACTTGAGGACCTGCCAATTTTGGTGTCCATGGCAGGGGGCGGGAATGGCTCCTGGGATACTGAGGGGTGGCTGTATTTTTGAACTTTATTTTGAATAAGCATTTAAGTTGCTATTAAAAGAGTGCTTTTTTTTTTTTTTTTTACATGAATCACCTTTTTAAATCTTCACCATGACCGTTTTCCAGATGAGAGAACTTTTGACTGAGAGCAGTTTGGTACCTTGCTCAAAGTAGTGGGTAGCCCACTGGGATTTGAATTTGCAACCTTTTTACAACAGGATCTGAGTTTATAAGCAACACACCACCGATCGCTACATTGTGTTTCATTAACCGACTAATAACTGATCTTGCCAAGGATGACCTTGTGATAATGATGTGCTCACAATAAATTTAGCCTTTCTCTAAAGACAACTGTGGGTTAAATGTTACTGGTTGTAGTTTAGACCTTGGAAAATGGCTACACCATGTATAGTAGTGTGTGCATTAACCAGAAACCTCATTTTCTAAACCCAGTGGGTGGGAGTTTATTTATTAATATCTATTTTGAGACAGGGTCTCGCTCTGTCACCGAGGCTGGAATGCAGTGGCACGATTACAGCTCACTGCACCCTCCATCTCCCCTGGCTCAGGTGATCCTCCTACCTCAGCCTCTTGAGTAGCTGGGACCACAGGCATGTGCCACGATGCCCAGTTAACTTTTTTGTATTTTTCGTAGAGATGGGGTTTCGCCATGTTGCGTAGGTTGGTCTCGAACTCCTGGGCTCAAGTGATCTGCCACCTCGGCCTCCCAAAGTGTTGGAATTGAAGGCATGAGCCACTGCGCCCAGCCAGAATTTAGAAGGAGTGACTACCAACATGGTGCAAGAATTGGAAATATTTTCAATTAAAACATGAGAAAGACCAAAGGAGACTTCATCCCTGCTCTCCCCTGCCCATCCCCCATAGCATATTATAAAAATCATGGGTAATTCAGGATCCAGTATGTTCTCTCATGGTCAGGACCACAGTGATGAACTGTGGAGTATTGCCACCTAGAGAGCTGTTAATGATGCTGATGCCTTTTGAGCTTTTCTCCGTCCGTGCGAGTAGTACCATGTTTGTTTGTTTTGAGATGGAGTCTCATTCTGTCGCCAGGCTGGAGTGCAGTGGTGCGATCTTGACTCACTGCAACCTCCGCCTCCTGGATTCGAGCGATTCTCCTGCCTCAGCCTCCCGAGTAGCTGGGACTACAGGCATACGCCACCATGCCCAGCTAATTTTTCTATTTTTTTTAGTAGAGACGGCGTTTCACCATGTTGGCCAGGATGGCCTCGATCTCTTGACCTTGTGATCCACCCGCTTCAGCCTCCCAAAGTGCTGGGATTACAGGCGTGGGCCACCCCGCCCACTCTCTTAACCACAGTCAGCTCCACGTTCTCCCTAAGCCTCTGGCTTTTGGAAATCTAAATCCAAATGCTCCCTCTCTGCCTATCTCTCTCTTCCTCAGCTGGGAAGTTGCCCTAGTTTGCTCTGGCTCATTTATATGACATTGAAAAGAGACCAAAATATAATTTTTCTAATGGCAAAATACAGCAAGAAGGAGGGGAATGTTTTAATCAACTGGGTGTATTCTCCAGCGGGGAGCAAGAACTTCATTTTAATTTCTCATTTCCCTTTGATGAAAACTTCAGTGAATTTTTATGTGGAATTTATAAGAAGGCTGGGTTTAGGTAATCAGCTTTAATATTTATACTCTTAGGGAAAGAAATAGGAATCATTAGCAAGCATGCATAATTAATGAATAAATTATATTTCCCTTTGTTTTCTTTCAGGTACAAGGAAATGCTAGAACTAGTGATCTCAGCCAGCCTCACTGTAAACAGCGCTTGTCTGGAGAAACTGAAGTTTCACCGTGCTGGCGTCACTGTGTGGACTCTGAGTGACAGAGAAGGTAGGCGTCCTGCTGTGAGTTTGGGTCAACAGGTGTGGTGGTCCTAGGTCACCCTGAGAATATCGTAAGCGACAGACACGCATCCTTTCCAAAGTACCGTCCTTAGGACAATTTCTCCCCCTGCCATTTAAATGCTTGCCTCTGAACCAAAACTTTGGCATGCCTCTCTGACAATTCTGTCTCATTGTTAGAGATAAAAATATGCTCGTTTGTATCTTGAACTTCCTTTCTTGGTCTCCAATTCCAAGAAATGCTGACACCACCACAGATGATAGTCACTTTGGGGTGAGTCCGAGGCCCAGCCCTTGGATGTGTTTTGCAGTGTCTGCTTCCGGCTTTGAGCTCTGTCCTCTACTCTGTTCTGCCATCCCCTTGTCCAAGCAGGCGTCTTGCTTACAGGAGTTTGACATTAGGACAAGAACTCGTCTGCCTCTTGCTTTCAGGTCGGGTTAGAGTCAAGGAAGCAGAGAAGAATCAGAGTGGTTTAAAAAAGTATTGGCAAATGATGCAGTCGAACTAGTTTTCACTAGAACAATTCCAGCTATTGTTTGTTCTGTTTCGGATCTGTCAGCCTTCCTGGTAGAGCTTGGAGTTAGCAAAAGGCATTAAGCTATTATGTTTAACTATTGGGCTTAACCCTTTCTTTGGCTGACTTTGGGATTTGCTGCTGGTGTCCTGAGACCCCCTCGTTGTTTTTCCTTCACTTTCTGTTTGACACCAACTCATAGGGCACAAAGGCTGTGTAACTGTCTTGGAAAACCAAAGTGACTTGTGTCTAGTGGAATAGAACATCACAAGGAATTGGCTTTGAAGCCAACCCAGGCTCCCATGAGTAATTATTGCTGTCAGCAAGACAATGACATTTCTCCTTACATGCTGGTTACAGAGCTGGAACTGCACTGATGAAAGTACCACCAAGTGGCTTGGGCTCTCATGCCAAAACTGGATGGTGAAGAGCACACCCTCATTCTTCCTGGCACTTTGGACCATTCTTGTAAACCGCCCTGGGGCCTTTGAGAGTTTAAGAAAATTTACTGAGCCCTGTTCAAAGACAGTCATCATTTTCTTTCCAAATAGAGACACAAGTCCACTTAAGTAGAGACACAAGTCAACTGTCTTCATTTGAGAGCCGGTAGTAACAGGAAAGGGCATAGGCTGCTGAGTGGGGAATCCCAGCCCCACTGCTTCTCAGCCAAATGATCTCAGGCAAACCGTTTAACTTTTCTGAGCCTCAGTTTTCTCACCTGTCAAATGGGGGCATAATGGCATACTTCATAGGGTGCCGATTACAAGGAGGAAGTGAGGTGATGGGATGTAAAGTGTCTGGTACACCTTGGGGGCATGGTGCATGGTTAAATGTACCATTCCATCGTCGTTCTCCTCTGAACCAAATAACCACGGTAAATTCAAAACCATGGTTGCACACAGGGCAGCCCGTAGCCACATCTGGCCCTGGAGTTTGTCTTTGTTTGGTTTACACTATGTTTTAAGTAAAAGTGAATTTGTAAAAATTGGGAGCACTCACATACAAATCTGGAGTTCTAGTTTCTCTTAAAAGGCTGAAGGCTGACTAGGAGCAGTGGCTCACACCTGTAATCCCAGCACTTTGGGAGGCTGAGGCAGGCAGATCACGAGGTCAGGAGTTTGACACCAGCCTGACCAACATGGTGAAACCTTGTCTCTACTAAAAATACAAAAAGTAGCCGGGCATGGTGGCACATGCCTGTAATTCCAGCTACTTGGGAAGCTGAGGCAGGAGAATTGCTTGAACCTGAGAGGCGGAGGTTGCAGTGAGCTGAGATCGCACCATTGCACTCCAGCCTGGGCAACAGAGTGAGACTCCGTCTCCAAAAAAAAAAAAAAAAAAAGGTCTGAAGGCTTTAGCAACTCTGGGCCTCCACATTCCCTGCTGGCTGCCACTAGTAGCTGAGAGGCAGCTGTCCTGTAGGTGAATCCGTGCCTCTCCCTTTTGTCCTTCATTTTTATGAGCGCCTACTTTCTGCCAGGCACTGTTCAAAGCAACATAACTCTAGATTCATTCTCCCCCTCCCTCTCTATCACCGTCAGAGCAAACACTCGGCACTTGTCATGTGCCCGGCATTACTCTATTTAACTCATTTAATCTTCACAACTCTAAAAAGTGGGCCCTGTTATTATCCCCATTTTACAGATGAGGAAACCAAAATGCAGAGAGGTCAAGCAGCTTGATTGAGATGGCACAGATAGCCCAGATTTGAACCTACGTAGTCTGACTTCAGAGTTTATTCTCCTGATCAGTACTCTGTACTGTTTCTCATTTAATTATTGTACAACTACTAGGCTATGAGCCCATTTTACAGACATGGAAGTTGGGGCATGGAGGAGTTACGTAACCAGGTTAAAGTCATGCCAGAATCAAACCCAGGCACTCTGGTTCCAGAGTTCTCGCTTGTAAACCATTTCTAACTCACTTTCTGCCAAGCCGTAAGAGTCTCCAGACCCTAGATCTTCAATTCTCGCACAGTGGTGAAATCCACAGACACACTCCTTTTTGTGACTTGGAGCTGTCAGTGCCCTTTCTAGTGCCCTGGAACAAGCTGGCTGCCATGGTGAAGGCTTTGAGGGTGGAAGCGATGGGGCAGAGAGAGGTTGCTCCAAATTCAGAACAGGTAGCGCCAGTGAGGTCAGGTTACACACACACACTTTCTTTCTCATGGGGCAGGTGGTGAGCTCCAGAGACTCTGCAGGGGACATTCCACCCTGGAGCGTGACCCCCAAGTGCCGGATTATGCCTCTCCCGCTGCCTGGCCTCCTGTTCTCCCTCGTCCTGGGCCATTCCTTCTATTACAGAGTCTTTACTAGGTGGCTTCAAAGATCCTACTCAAAGGAGGACCCCAGAGAGTCATGAGTCACAGGACCCGCACTCAGGGGGATTCTGGAGGGAGCCAAGAAGCTCCCCAGTGGCTTCCGTTGCATTCTCACCTCTGCTTCTTACCGGCCGTGGGACCCTGGCTAGTGGCCTAACCTCCTTGAGACCCATTTGCCCCATCTGTTTAATGAGAGTAATTATTCCACCGACCTCACAGACTCAATGTGAGGATGAAATAAGTTAAAACAGGGAGTGGTTTATATTAAGTTAAAACTTATTCTATGCTTTTTAAGCACACTAAGTTTTAACTTAAAAAGTATAGAATAAGATCTGAATTCCTTATCCTTGGCCACCAGGCCCTACTTGTCTATCCCTGGAAGCCTCCCAAACTCATCTCCCTCCCTATCGCCTTTGCTCCTTGGGCCCAGCCCCTGGCCCCTTTTCCTTTGCTTTAACTGAGAAGCATGATTCTGCGCCCTGGACCTTTGCACCTGCTGTTTCCTCTGTCTGGACCAGTCTTCACCCAGGCTCTGCAGGACCAGCCCTCCCTCAGTTCTCATCAGAGAGGTCTTTCCTAATGAAAGGAACTACCCCTTCCTTCCTTCATTTGTTCGTTCATTTATTGAACAAATGTTTAATCAGTCATGTGCCTGGCACAGTTTTAAGTACTGGGGAGACAGCATGGAAAACCCTATCCTCATGGAGCCCACACTAGGGTGCTGACAAAGCAAAAAGCTGACAATGACGATGAAGAAGTATATAGCACGTTGCATGGTGATGCGTGCTGTGAAGGAAAAAAGCAGGGGAGGAGGATGAGGAATGCAAGGGTGGAGGGTTGCAGTTTTTGTTAGGGTGGCTAGAAAAGAGCTCCCTGAGAAGATAACACTTGAGTTAAGACCTGTAGGAGGTAAGGGAGGGTGCCAGATGGCTACACAGAACAAGAGCCTTATGCACAGAGAAGACAGCAAGTGCAAAGGCCCTGAGGCAGCAGTGTGCTCAAAAAACTTTACATATATTAATACAAACATATATACATATACATATGTAAATTTCTATTCCTGTTTAGCATGCAACTTAGTGCCTGGCTCATGGTAGATCCTTAAAAATTATTTCTGGGTGAGTGAAGGGGTGGGTGGATGAAGACGGGATGGGTGGATGAAGACAGAGTGGTGCTGAGGAAGCCCAGATAACTTTAGAGGCATATTGGCTCTGAATCCTTAGTAAAGTTTCCTTCACTTCCCCCTGCCTCATTTTCTACATTTGCATCGTACTGATAATAATTTCCTTGCTGGGTTGTTGTGGAGAATAGAGAGATCATGCTCATGCAGTCCTTGGCACAGTAACCCTGGTTTGTTTGTGGGAACCACTTGAGAAATATTACCTATTATTCTTTACGATTCACGGGAAAAATGGATTTGAATTGTATCCTGTCTCTGGGAAGGGGTGGTGGGGAGTTACCCTGAATAGAGGAAAATTTTTCTTTTAAAATGCAAATGCATTTTTCAGAAACTGATGCTCTAATCTCATTAAGTGTTTCCAAGGAGCTGCTCTCACTTCCTGCACCTCCTCTGCCCTGGGCGTGACAAGACCTCATTTTCAGTTTCAGTCTCACCGGTTCCAACCTGGAGCTGATGGGTTTTGATTCATTTCATCCAAGCCAGGCTGTGCTGCCCAGACCTTCGCCCAGGTACTGGCCTGGGAAACCACATGTCAGCTTCATCCTTCTCACCTTTAAGGCTTTTGTAGTCATTCACACCCAGAACAACCTCTACCTGTGCGGAACAGAAATCCCGTTTTGTGGGGGCAAAGGGTGCGTTAATCCCATCGTAGCCTCCACAGGTAAAGAACTTCCATTGGTGGCAGTAGCTCACAAATGTCACAGTCTCGAACCACTTTCTGTCGTGTATTCAGACCACCTCTACGGCCACTTGGTACTAATTTGTTCTTTTTTTTTTTTTTTTTTTTTGTTTTTTTTTTTGTTTTTTGAGACTGAGTTTTACTCTTGCCTCCCAGGCTTGAGTGCAGTGGCGTGATCTCGGCTCACTGCAACCTCTGCCTCCCAGGTTCAAGCAATTCTCCTGCCTCAGCCTCCCGAGTAGCTGGGATTACAAGTGCGCACCACCACACCCTGCTAATTTTTGTAGTTTTAGTAGAGGCGGGGTTTCACCATGTTGACCAGGCTGGTCTCCTGACCTCAGGTGATCCACCCGCCTCGGCCTCCCAAAGTGCTGGGATTACAGGCGTGAGCCACAGTGCCCAGCCTGTTGTTTCTTTAGAACAACTCCTTTGAAATAAATTCATTTTAAAAGGATGACTTAAACCAGTTCCAGAAATGAAGAGTTATGACTTTGATGGTCTTGTTGTGATTCTAATGTGCATAAAATTAATTTGCAATGTTTTCAGTCAAAGAGGGAGTATTTATAGACTCCCGAACACCATCGCACTCTAGGACTTGCCGCCTCATTCCTTTCTGTCCTCAGTGGCACCTCCCACAAGAGACAAAGGGCTTGCTCATGGTCACAGAGCCTCTCAGTGAGAGTCAGAATTGGGGCACACACTTCTGGACGCCTAGCGTGGTGTCTTTCCAGCTGTCCCTGTCCCTAGTATGGGAGTGATTTAAATCACCCACACGAGGAAGATGAACTGATACAGTTTACAGACGTATACCTTCATAGCAGAGACCCGCCTCAGGACATCTCGCTGGCACTACAGATTGTCTCATCTCTCTGGGGGATCCCTTAGACGCCAGCCCCTGGGGTCCAATTAGGCAACATAACAGCGGTTGCTGCTTTCAGAATCATTAGCTTCTTAATCCTCCCAGTGAGAGGTGAAAAAAGTGTGAACATTCAAATTGGGCTCATGGATTTAAGTGGCTTAACCAAGGGCCCCCAGGAGAGCTGAAGCTAATAATAGCTCCTCTGTGCTCAGCACTTAACCATTTGCCAGGTACCTGTCCCATCTGCATATGTGCAAGATACTGCCCCAATTTGCAGATGAGAAAACTGAGACTCAGAGGGAAGAGGTGAAGGGCACAAGGTCTCATGGCCGTATTGCAGCACAGCCAGGATTTAAATTTGGATCTGACCCCTTAAGCCTATGTGTTTTCTTTGGAAAGAACATCAACAAATTATGAGACTGGGTTGTAGATTTGGCCCATAGTAGGTGCATGATAAACATTTGTTGACTGCATGAATGAATGTGTGTCCTCGGGTACGTTGCTCCACACAGTCACTCACATACACAATTGCACATAGTGTGCACTCAGTACACACAGACTGAAGCTTTAATTTCCTCTCTTAAAACTGGATCTTTTGTTTTGCACATTTATATTGTCTTCGTGGCCCCAATACGCACTTGAGTTTGTGTCTTCTGAAATGGAGATTTCTTTTAATGAACCCCACATTGTGATAATGCTTAGTGATGTGTAATTTTGTATTAGCCAGTGGTCTAAACTCTCCTCAAAATGTGGTCTGTGAACCTGCAGCATCAGCATCACCTGGAGGCTTCCTTGACCAACAATCAGAGCCTGTGTTTTAATAAGATCCCCAGGTGAATCCTGGTTCCAGGTGTGCTGGTCTCCAATGTCCATTGCTTCCTTTGCACCTTGTTATAATTGCAGTTAAGTACTCATTTGTGTGATTATTTGTTTGTCATCCATCTCACTCACTAGACAGGAGGCTTCAGCTCCATCAAGACAGGGACCCTGACTGCCTTGGCTCACAGTATTAGTCCATTCTCGCACTGCCATAAAGAAATACCTGAAACTGGGTGATTTATAAAGAAAAGACTTTTAACTGGCTTACAGTTCCGGCCTCAGGAAACTTACAATCATAGTAGAAGGTGAAGGGGAAGCAGGCTCATCTTCCATGGCTGGAGCAGGAGGAAGACGGGGGGGTGGCAGGTGCCACACACTTAAACAACCAGATTTTGTGAGAACTCACTATCATGAGAACATGCTAGAACTCACTCACTATCATGAGAACATGAAGCTACGGGAAAATCCATCCCCATGATTCAGTCCTCTCCCACCAGGCCCCTCCTCCAACACTGGGGATTACACTCACTATTGTAACCCAGTTCTGAACTCATGCCTGGCACTGAATGAATGAATGAATGAGCTCAGCCCAGAGGCTGTGGCCATCTGCTCAGCTGATCCCTCTCTCCTCACCCCGAGGAAGCTTGGGAAGAAGAGGAGGCTTAGAGTTTAAAATTCAGAAGGAAATAGAGGAGGCACTCTGTCCTCCCTACTTGGCAGCCAGCTAGCCCATTATGCATCAGCCACAGCCCCTTCATCCTGTGGGTCCATTCTCAAGCCTTGGGGGAGGATGAAGAAGGGGCAAAGCTCAGAGTAAAACAGATTTGGTTCTGTTGGGCGCCAGGTCATTAGAGCTGCTTTCACTACCAGCAAAATGGATCAAAGTTGCCATCAGTGACTCCTCCATTGACCTTGACCTCATAGCCTACATGGTCCAATATGAATCCATCATGGCAAGTTCAATGGCACCAACAAAGTTGAGAGCAGAAAGCTATGATCAATGGGAAGTCCATCTCCATCTGCCAGGCACCACATTCCAAAGGGGGCATTGCTGCCACTGAAGAAGTTGCCTTCATCACCCTAGAGATGCTTGGGGCTCACCTGAAGAGTGGTATCAAAGGGGCATCATCTCTGTCCCTTGTGCTGATGGCCTGTGTTCGAGATAGGGGTGACCTACTCCCTCTAGATTTCCAGCAAGCCATCTGCTTGTCCCCCCAAAAGGGTCTATGACAACCATGGCATCATAAAGGTACTCATGACCACTGCCTGTGCCCTCTCTGTCCCTCTGGCAAGCTGTGGTGCGATGGCCATGAGACTGCTCAGAGTGTATTCAGTGGCACTGCCAAGGCTGTGGCAAGGTCATTCATGAGCTGAATGGGAAGCTTGCTGACACAGCCTCCTGTGTCCCCACCCTCAGTGTGTCTGTCCAGGATCTGACCTGCCATCTAGAAAAAGCTATTGAGCACGGGGACATCAAGAAAATGGTGATGCAGGCACCTGGGGGTCATTGAAAGAAATTCTGGGCTACACTGAAGACCACGTTGTTGCTTGCAGCTGTGACAGTGATGCCCACTCCTCCACCTGTCGCACCAGGGCTGGCGTTGCCCACAACCACCAGTTGGTCAAGCCTACTTCCTGGTACTGTGCGGACGTTTGGCTACAACACCTGCAGGGTGGACTTCCTGGTCCACGTGACCTCTGAGGACTAAGAGCTCTGGACCACCAGCAAGTGCACAAGAAGAAGAAAGGCATTCTCTGCTCCTGGGCAGTCCCTGCCCACCTCTGTGCCAAAGAAAAGAATCTCCACCCTTGATTCACTGTCCCGTCCAAGGCTCCCAAAGCAGGGAAGGAGCCTAGAGAGCCCTGCCTTGTCATGTGTATTAATGCTAAAGATGATCAATGAAGTCCACACCACCCTAGCCATGGAGAAAGGAAGCAGAAAGGGAGGAAGAAGATCATTCCACATGGAGCACTCACTCTCCAGTTTCTCAATTCCCCCGGGTGTCCTGGCATGAAAAGGTTAAATGTGATTGATACCAGCAGACAACAGGAAAAAAGCCTGTGTTTTTCAAAAATCACACAATTGCCAGAGGAAAATCTCTTTGCACTTCCAAATGCCTGTTTCTCGCTTTCACAGTCTTCCTGAGGTTGCTGGGGTGGGAAAGGGAGAGTATTACAGGTCTGCGTAGTGGGGGAGGGGAACCTGTCTGCCTGGGGAAGGCAGGTTGCTCAACAATTCAGAGGAACTGGGTGGAAGCTTGAAAAGGAGCTGGGCGAGGCAAACATGCAAATCATGCCATGGAGATTGGCAGAAAAGACGCTTGCCTCCAATTTATGGAATGCCGAGTTAATTCGAGCCCATAGGAATGTTGTTCCCATAGATTTAGATTTTTATGAATATTTATATATTTATGAAAGAAAACATTCAAAATGTTTAATTCAGTAACTTATGCAGTACTAAATGCACTCAAGTCATGAGCTTTTACCAGGAATGAGACTGTGACTGCTTCAGAATGAGACAGTTCATTCTTGAACCCTGCGGGAGGAGGAAGAAGGGGTGATGGGGTACAGGACACCCCGCCTAGGAGCAAACCCAGGGTAGGGAAATCAGCATTGAGTGAGCGCCTACTGTGTGCCAGGGGCTTTCCTTGACGTTCGGCTGCTGCTGTTCTAACCTTTTCCTGGAATGTGGTACATAATGCGAAATATATTTCTGCATTGTTGAACTCACACGCATGCACACACAACACATTCTCACACCTGTACCTGCAACAAAAGTGTTACACAATTCCTTCTTACTATGGGCGATACATACTGCCATCGTATATCATAAAATAGGCACTTCTCCTTTTCTTAATTCCAGTTATGAGTCTCTAAATGAACTTCAAGACCACCACCCCCGCCCCGACCCCAGTGGTTTGGGACTTGAACAGAATTTCGCTCAGCCAGAGGGAGGGAATTAAGAGTGTTGACCTTGGAGTCACACAGCTTTTGGGTTCAAGTCCCAGTTCCCTTGCCCATGGCTGTGTGACTTGAACAAGGCACTTGACCTTTGGAGCCCTGGTTTCTTCATCTGTACAATGGGGTTAATAGCGCTGCATGCTCAGAGCACTGTTGTGAAGACTCAGTGAGAACCTGTCTATATGCAGTTAACAAGGGCCTGGCACATAGTCAACCTCTAAATGAATGCCAGTTGCTCTTATGACAATGACTGTCATTGTCAGCTGTAGTGTCATGGTTGAGAAGACAGACTCTAGAGCCAGACCACCTGGGTTCAGGTCACAGATCCACGCTATACTTCCTGTGTGGCCTTGGGTGAGTTACTTAAGCTCTCTGTGCCTACAGCTGTTCATTGGAGGATGAGAATAGAACCTTTCTCATAGGGTGGTTATGAGGATTAAAATAATTAATCCAGGTAAAGAATTTAGAAGAGAGCTTGGCACGTAAAAAGCACTGGGTAAATGATGGCTATCAGCATCATCTCATTTCATCCTCTCCTGTCCTTGCAAGATAAGTATTTTCAACCCCATTGCAGAGCGGGAGAGCTCTGAGGCCCAGAGATCGAGGCAACCTGCCTGAAGTCTCATAACTAGGAAGTGGCAGAGTTGGAAGTGCACTTTGGTCTCCTGAGCCTCCAGCACAGAGGCTGAGACAGGCTCGGAGCGCCACAGCCTTAGGGTGCGATGATGACACGGCCGCTGCCCTACAGAACAGGGAGTGGGCGTTGGCAGGTTGACGCTGTTGCCATCAGTACACACATTATCTAGAATTTGTCCAGGACTCTGCAGTGAGGACATTGAGTTGCATTGTTCAAGATGATGGAGCACAAAAGTACTACCCAGTGCACTCTCCCTATGTGAAATTATCCTCCGGCAAATGTCTCTCCCAGCTTAACTCTGTCACCTTTTCATCACCCCCTGCATATTGCCTCCCATCGATGATTGGACATTGCATGCCGAGGGATTGGGTGTAAGGTACTTGCATCAGGAGCCCAAGTCTCATCCATCTCTCTGCTCCACCACCCTAGGTGGAGCTCAGGAGATGATCCAAGAGGTTCCTTCCCCTAAAGTGTTGGGGCCAGCTGCACCTGCACCCCAGGGACTGGAAGTGAGGAGGCAGGGGAGGAACATCAAAGCGATGTCATTAGAAGAAGGGAAATGGATGTTGGATGAGCAAAGCCAACCGATGTCTGCCATGCTGGGGTTCTTGGGGGTTGCTTTTGAGGAGGGAAGGGAGCAGTTTTCCATCCAGGAGTGGAAATGGCACCGGCTTGTTCCACTTCCCAGCTGTGCTGCTGCCTAGTCATGTGACCTGGCCCAAG
This sequence comes from Mandrillus leucophaeus, assembly GCF_000951045.1. Taxonomy (NCBI): domain Eukaryota; kingdom Metazoa; phylum Chordata; class Mammalia; order Primates; family Cercopithecidae; genus Mandrillus; species Mandrillus leucophaeus. The sequence goes on along the minus strand of NW_012102643.1, from coordinate 1,075,326 downwards.
CACGTTCCTTCTGTCTCAGTTTCTCCATCTGTACATAGATGGAGAAAAGGACTCTACTCTGGCGTTTCAAAATGCTATGGATTCTTTATATGTCATTTTTCCTTAATTGCCCGGAGACAAAGCGCACCTAGAAAGGGTTCTGAACTCCTCAAGAAGAAGAGTGCTGAGATGTGGCACCTCAGATAAGCATCTGTGGTGGAGAAAGCCGCGGGCAGCACCCCTCCAAGTCTGTTCCTGCTTAAGTGGTGTCTAAACTCACCACCTCTGCAGAACATCACCCTAGTCGCTAAAACCCTTCCAATTTTTCTTTTTCTCCTCCAGGCATCACCAGATCAGCCCCCCTGAGAGTGTCCCAGCTCTTCTCCAGGTGAGTGCCATTCACTTGTCTCCTGCTCACACACCCTCCTTTTCTTCTCTCTTGGAAGGTAGAGGTTGAGAGAAAGGGCCCTGGAGCCAGATTCCCTGAATAGGAATCCCAGCCGCAGCACTTCCTAGCTGAGTGAGCTTGAGCAAGTCACTCCACCTCCCTGGGCCTGAGCCGTCCCATCTGGGAGAGGGGGACAGTCGTGCTGCCTGTCCCCACGAAACAGCAAAAGCAGGTAAAACACACTTAAAATGGGGCCTGGAGCAGAGTGTCCTCAGAGTCTTAGCTATTATTTTCTTCTTTCTTCTCTTCATTCTTTTTTAAAAATTCTTTTCTTTCTCCCCTTCCTCTCCTTTCCCATGCATAGGAAATTTCTCGATTTCTTCCTTCCTTTCCGCCCCCCCGTCTTTCTCTCTCCTTTCCTCATTCCTTTCCTTTCCCTTCTTTTCAACCTCCCTTCTTTCCTTCCCCCTAACCCCAACACAGAGTCTTGCTCTGTCATCCAGGCTGGAGTGCAGTGGCACAATCTCGGCTCACTGCAACCTCTGCCTACCGGGTTCAAGCAATTCTGCCTCGGCCTCACAAGTAGCTGGGATTACAGGCTCCCTTCTTTCTATCCTTATTTCTCTCTCCCTTTTTCGCTTTCCCTTCCTCTCTTCATTCCCCTTTTGTCCCTCATCCTTTTCTCTCCACCTCTCTCTCCTTTTTCCCCTTCCTGCTTTCATCATTTCTTTATTTTATTTTAAGTTCCAGTATACACATGCAGAACATGCAGGTTTGTTACATAGGTAAACATGTGCCATGGTGATTTGCTGCACCTGTCGACCTATCACCTAGGTATTAAACTAGCATGCATTAGCTATTCTTCGTGATGCTCTCCCTGTCCCCTGCCCTCCCCCAACAGGCCACAGTGTGTGTTTGTACCCCTCCCTGTGTCCTTGTGTTTTCATTGTTCAGCTCCCACTTATAAGTGAGAACATGCAGTGTTTGGTTTTCTGTTCCTGTGTTAGTTTGCTGAGGATAAGGGTTTCCAGCTTCATCTGTATCCCTGCAAAGGACATGATCTTGTTCCTCTTAAATGGCTGCATATGTCCTTTTAAATGGCTGCATATGGTGTACATGTACCACATTTTCTTTATCCAGTCTGTCATTGATGGGCATTTGGGATGATTCCATGTCTTAGCTGTTGTAAATAGTGCTGCAATGAACATACGCGTGCATGCATGCTTTCTTCCTCCTCTACCACTCACATATCACTCCTCAGTACCTAACCCCACATGAGCCCTGGCAACTCGGAGTTGGATGAGATGCAGTCTCTGTCCCTGGAGAGCTAGTCTAGTGGGAGAGATAAACCAGGAAATCAGAGATCTCAACCTGGTGCCGTCAATGCTCCACCACAGGCACACGCTGGGGCAGTGGGAGCTCAGTGCTGGGCTGGCCTTGCCCAGAGCCCTTTGGGTGCTGCCCTTGGGAGCAGCCATCCTGAGCCCGCTGCTGCATGCCGTGCCCTGGGTGCCCCTCAGGCCAGGTGGTGAGCTCCTCAGCATCTGGAAATCATCCTTCTTCTCCAACATTGGAGCAGCTGTTGATAAGGAAGGCATTTTCTTTGCCTTCCTTTCCCTCCAGAAGATGTTTTGGGGAGTATTAGTAGCAACCGAGGACTGTTAAATCTACCTAACTTTTTTAAGGCCTCAGAGTTAGAAAGCTCCACCATCCTTCCTCTGGGTTTTAACTTGAGCCCCTGTTTAATCTGAGCCGCTTGAATGGGTTTTGATGGCAAGCAGGAGTTGATTGGCTTGGGTCTCCAGCTTCTATTTCTCTTCTAAGGAAGGGTGTGAATTGGGGACATTTTCAAATAAGGCTGTCTGCTCTGCAGGTTGCATGCTTCTGAGTGCCCCAGAGAGCCAAAATATTGATGAATGAGACGCTTTCCAGGACTGGGGCTGACATCTCCAGCTCAAATGAGTTTCTTATGCATTTTGCAACAGGTTCCCCCAAATAACCCTTTATCATGGCAGTAGTCAAAAAGAAAGACGGGGATAAGGGACATCTGTTTATAATTCCATAAACTTTTGCATTCACCTGCTATGAGGCCTCAGGTGGAGGAGGAACTCTGGAAGCAAACAGGCTTTAACGAAAGTGATGTCACATAACCAAAATGGAATCAGACACAGATTGGGGAATCTCATCAACATTTACCTGTACGCTTAACCCGGTTATGATAGTTAGACGCATGATAGTTGTGGTGTCTGGGGGAGGATGGCAGAGCGGAGGGGTTAAGGATGTGGCCTCTGGAGCCAGGGTTCAAATTCTGTATCAGCCGTGTGCTTGTGACGTGTTATTCACCTTTCTGCCTCTGTCTTCTTACCTGTAAAATGGGGATAGAAACAGAAATTACCTCCAAGACTTGTCACAGTTGTGGTGGAGTTTAAATGAGCCAATTCACATGAAGTAACTAGGACAGTGTCTGGCACGTAGGCATGAGAATTGACTACCTTTACCGCTAAGGGAAGTGGCCCTTGTAGGGATTGTTGCAGACAGGGTGTGATTCGGTCTCAAGAAGTGGCTGCTGCTCAAATCCAGCTTATTGATAGCACCACACAGGAGTGCAGACCCAGGTATGCTGAAGCACCTGGTTTTCAAGAGAAGGGAGACAAAGCGAGCGTGTGTGTGTGCATGCCTGCGTGTGTGTGCATGTGTGTGTGTATGTGTGCGTGTAACCTGGTTTTCAAATATTAGCAATAATTTCAAATTAGGAAAAAAAAAAATAACTGCAGTGGCCAAAGAAATTATATCCAGGGATCTGTGGACTGGATGTGGCCCCTAGGCCACCATTTTGCTCCCTTTGTGTTTGAACAACTCACCTGGACTTTATTTATTGCTATCTGCAGGGCTGGATGAATCCCAGTCCTGTGAGAAATAGCAGATTCATGGTTCCAAGCATGGGCTCTGCAGTCAGACTCCTTCGTTTAAGCTCTATATTTACCACTTTGTAGCTGTGTGTTCAGCTCTCTGAGCTTTGGTTTCCTCATCTCTAAACCAGGAGAGATAAGAGCCTCCACCCCAGGGATTTCATAAGAGCATCCGTGAGATATAATGTACATACCAGTTGCATGTGACATAATTCCCAACCCTTAGTGAAAAACACACAGTGCTTGGCAGCACCCACAGTACAAATATCTTAAGTAGGGAACCCTACATCCTAGCCCATTATAGAACCTGTTGTTCTCCGTGGAGTAGAGAACCCATTTGTGGTCTTTGGTTGCAAGCAACAGAAATCAACTCTGGCTGATATAAGTCTAAAAGAACTTTTGGGGGAATATCTGGAGCAGCTCAAAACATAAATGAAATAATCAGGCCTTGAGAGAGATTAAGAATAGGACAGATTCAGCATTCAAGCAATATGGAGGATTTAAATTCTCAAGACAGAGTCTGATTGGAGGATCTTGCATCATGTCCCCACCCCTTAGCTAAGAGCAAGACATCTTGATTGACAGCCCTGTTAAAGCTGCAGTCAATTGAGAAGGTATCTAAATTAGGACAATCGGGGTAGGATAGGCTATGCTACAGTAATCAGTAAACCTCGACATCTCAGTGTCTTCACACAACAAAGGTTTGTTTCTTACTCACATGAAGTCCAGTGTGGATGGGGTGAAACCCTCCAGGGCAGCTCTCTCTCCTCCACAAGCTGACTCAGGGATCCAGAGTGTTTCCATATTATGACTCTGCCATCTTAACCTGTGCCCTCCACAGTTGCTGTCAAAAGAGGAGAAAGGACAGGAGTGTTGCAGGGGATGTGTTCATTGGCCAGGCCTGCGAGTGGCTTACAGCATATCTATTTACATTCTATGGGGCTGAACCCAGTGACACAGCTGAATCTGACTGTACAGGAGACAGAAAATGTAATCTTCCTGCTTCCCTGGAAGAGGAAAATGAAATGGAATTTGGTGAACATGTACGTTGCCTCTGCTCTGGAAAGAGCAGAACCCCAAAGAAAAATGGGGGTGTTGATATCAAGATAAGGAAGAAGGGGTGCCAGACTGGGCTTGGAGATTTAATCTTCTCTCTTTCCACACAGATCTTGCCCACGTGTCCTCCCCAGCCAGCCTTCCACAGCCATGGCAGCCTACGGCCAGACGCAGTACAGTGCGGGGATCCAGCAGGCTACCCCCTATACAGCTTACCCACCTCCAGCACAAGCCTATGGAATCCCTTCCTACAGTGAGTAGCAAACAAGTCCTTACTCTCCTCCTCCGGTCCCCAAATCATGGTCTTTGTTCTGCACTATTGTCTCAGCTAAATGTGGATTGATAAACACAACCAACCTGATTCTGGATTAGAGATAAAGGGAAAAGAGTAACACTTTAAATATGGTTCAAATTCTATAGACTATAATATGAAGACCCTTTTTGATGGCAAGAATTGGAAGTTGAACCTAAGCTGGTTTAGGGAAAATCGGAACTGAATGATTTGCATACTGAGAGATCTGTGGATACAACCCTCATCAGGTATGGCTGGATCTAGGTGCTAAAGTGTCATCACGAGGAGTAAGTCTCTTTCCATCTTCAGATGCTCCCAGCAAGTTCTCCCTGCATGATAGCAAAGATGGTGCCTGTCCACTCAAGGTTTGCATCCTTTTAGCTCCAAATGCCTAGTGGAAGGAGAGCTCACCTTTCCCAGAAGTTCCAACAGAATGCCATATTGGCCCTCATTGGCCCAAATTGGGCCATGTGACGTTGCTTATAGCAAGGCAAGGAGAACAGGGTGATGGAGATGAGGAAGCTGAAGCCTGTGGATTGTCTATGCAGGAGGGGTGGTGTTCTTAAAGGAAAACAGAGTGGTCGTATTGGGAGAAGGAGAAATGGATGTGGTGGGGGACGGGGCAGAAACAACAGACCTCCCACCCTTGACTGTTCACATCTTACAGCTAAGAACTGAAGACTTGCGAACCTGGCTCACCGTCCATGCCCACCTGCCCTTGCCTCTGGCCTTGAGTCATGCTGTTCCCTCCCCTCCTAGCTGATATCTTAACCAAAGCCCTTTTAGTAGCAAGTGACAGAAAGCCAAGCTAATGAGCTGGAGGAAACAAGAGTTTATTGCCTATGTAGCTGGAAAAACCTAGGGCACTGGCTTCAGGCAGGTCTGGGTCCAGGTCCTCAAGGAATGATATCAGGACTCAGCCTCTGCTTCCCTTTCTGTGGACCTCAGGCTCAGGCAGTCTCTCCCACTGTGGTGGCAAAGACAGCCCTGGAAGTTTCAGGTTGCAGTGCCCCCCCAAAAAGAGAGCCCCCACTGTCTAGGACTTCCCGCAGAGTCCCAGGAATTTCTCTACTGGACTCCTACATCCATCCAAGAAGACAGGTGCTGTGGGTGGCCATATTTGGCCACATGTCCACCCACAGAACCAGGGGTCAGGTCAGCCTCACCCAAAACAACTGATCTGAAGGTGGGGAAGGGGTGGTTCACAAAGGAAAAGGAGGCAGGAAGAAACTACGCTGTACCTGGCCCCAGATTTTTAAATCTGTATGTGTAATTTCAAATTATCATGCACGGCATAAAGGAAGCAGAGACTTGTTTTAGGTTCTAGGGCCGGGAAAGGCCTTTAAATAAGGAACGAATTCAGCTGAGAACTGAGAGAGGGCCATGTGCAGGCATAGACAGGAGAGCATCCAGGCAGAGGGGCAGCCCCTGGGAATGGGGAGGAACTTGGCAGTTCTGAGAAGACCAATGGCTGGAGCACGATGGGAGATGAGGTGAGTGAGGTGGGCGTGGCCTCCGAGGCCCAGGAAAGATTTGGGGTTCTGTTCCAAGTGAGACAGGAAGCCACTAGAGGGTTTGTAAGCAGTGGGTAGTAGGATACAACTTACGTGGGGTTTTTAAAATTTTTATTCTTATTTTTATTATTTTTAGAGACAGAGTCTGGCTCTGTCTTCCAGGCTGGAGTGCCATGGTGCAATCATAGCTCACTGCACCCTCTACCTCCCAGGCTCAAGCAATCCTCCTCCCTCACCCTCATGAGTAGCTGGGACTACAGGCACTCACTACCTCCCCTGGCTAATATTTTTTATTTTTTTTGTAGAGATAGGGTCTCACTTTGTCGCCCAGGCTGGTCTTGAACTTCTGGCCTCAAGCAATCCTCCTATCTCTGCTTCCCAAAGTGCTGCAATGACAGGCATGAGCCACCGTGCCCAGCCTAGATTTTAAAGATCATACTGGCTGCTGTGGTGTGTCTGGCTCAGATGTAATCAGGAAGAGAAGCAGAAAGGCCGGTTGGGAGACAGATGAAGCCTGGAGCAGGAAGTGTTAGAGGCCTGGGGCGAGGCCATGGCAGTGGACAGACACATGTAGACAGAATCAAGAGCAACTCTAGAGGCGGAATTGATAGGTCCTGTCGAGGCATCAGACCAGGCTTAGTAATCGTCACCATCGTTGACTTCCTGTCACTCACATTGGTTTATTTCCACTAATTCCTTTAATCCCCACCTCAACCCTACGAGGAAGGTCACCTCATTATCCTCCCTTGAGCGATAAAGAAACAGAGACTCAGAGAGGTTAAATAATTTACCCAAGGTCACCCAGCTGGTTGGTGGCAGAGGTAGAATTAAGCCCGGGTAGCCTGGCTCTGGACCCCGAGCCCTCACCCGTGGGGTTCCGACGCCTGGCTGTGCATTCTGTAAATCCTGGGGGATTACCTATGACAGACCTTGGCCAACAGGTGTGGGCATCTTTTCTAACTTTCTTCCCCTCCTGTGCTAGAAGGCTTAGAATACAATCACACATAAGTTACCCTGCTTGGCTGAGAGCCAAGAAAAATGAAGCCATATTCTTTTTCACATAAAAGAGAAAACTAGCCCTGTTCCCAGACAAAACATGGCATCAGAAGGAAATCAATTTGGTGCAAAGTTATTTTACTGTCTCAGTTACTTTTGGAGCATCTGTTCCTGGATAATACAGTGTAGATGATAAGAGCACATGTCCTGGAACTCCGCTGCCCGGATTCACATCCCGCCCTTGCCTGTTGCAGGCTGCAAGACTCTGAGGGAGCAGCCTCGCCTCCTTAAACCTCAGTTTTCACGTTCATACAATGGGAGTAATACTAAGTCTACCCCTCTCATGATTGCTGGGGGGGTTAAATGAGATCATCTACACCCGGGACTGGCTAACTTCTTCTGTAAAGGTGCAGGTCGTAGATATTTTCTACTTTGTGATCCATATGATCTTTATCACAACTACTCAGCTCTGCCATTGTGGCATGAAAGTAGCCAGACCATATGTAAACTAATGTGTGTATCTGCGTTCCAATAAAACTTTATTTACACAAACAGGCAGTGGACCAGATTTGGTCCATGACCCTGATCTAGATGAAGGGCTTCCTCACCAGTGCCCACCCCAAGAGAAATGCTCAACAAATGTCACCTGTCCCAGTAGAAGCGAGGCTGCCACACACACACACACACACACACACACACACACAGAATGTCCTTGTCACTGAACAATAACGGTGGATGAAAAGCCGTTTCCCTTTATATCTGCCTGTGCCTGAGCAAGCCGTGTTTGCTCATCGTCTGGACAAACCTTGTTGAATCTTGTCAGGAAACTTTTTTCATTGCTCCTTGGCAAATAGTGCTATTTACTTTGTTTAAATAGCTGCAGGAAATAACACAATTGAGCAAACTAGAGACAAGGACAGAGTATTGAGTATTTTTTTCTCAATTTATTATGCAATATTAAAGACATACATAGTAGGGTAACACTACAACACCTATGAACTGACCGTTCAATTCAAAAAATAAAGGGAGTTGGCCTTCCTTTCCTCTCAAAGATTCCTGTGCCCCCAAATTTCATGTTTATCATTCCCCCGCACTTCTTTATGTAGAAGAGATCAGCAAACTTTTTCTATAAAGAGCCACATAGTAAATATTTTTGTCTCAGCAGACTACACAGTCTCTATCTCAACCACTCGACTCTGCCATTGTATCATGAAAGCAGCCATAGACAAAGCATAAACGAATGGCTGTTTATGTCTCAAAAAACTTTATTTACAAAAATGAACAGCAGATCACATTTGGCCTATGGGCTGGAGTTTGCTGACCTTTAATGTAGAGTATTTTAAGCATTTTTTAAAATTTACCTATATTGTGTCTTTTAGTACAGATTCTTTTGCAACTTGCTTTTTCCACCCAACATTATGTCTGTAAAATGTATCCATATTCATACAAGTAGCTGTAGTTCATTCATTTTCACTACTGTATAATATTCCACTACTTGACAGCACCGTAATTTATTTACTCATTCTTTAGATAGTCTTTTAGGGCTTTGTTTCTCATTACATAGGATGCTGCGATCAGCATCTTTGTGCGTTTCCCAGGGGTGGAAACCTACGAGAGGAATTTCTGGGTCGTGGGTTATAACCATTCTTCACTATCCTGGATAATGGTAAAGAATTTTTGTTGTCTCTGACTGTGTAAAAAACCACTCCAGAACTTAGTGGCTTAAAACAACACTGACGAATTATTTCTGTGGGCTGGCCAGGTGGGCCTGTTGCTGGTCTCCCGCAGTCCCTCTCACGCTGCTGTGCTCAGCCAGCAGGTGGGCTGGGGCTGCCTCGATGGCACGCTGGGGCCTCCCTCTCATGTGGTCCTTCCTCCTGGGTTTCTTCAGGCATGGTGGGCTCCGATTCCAGCAGGCTGAAGATGGAAGCTTCAAAGCCTCTGGGTGCTGAGTCTCCAGAACTACCGGGCGTGGTGGCACACACGTGGTCCCAGCTACTAGAGAGGCTGAGATGGGAGGATCACTTGAGCCTGGGAGGTCGAGGCTGCAGTGAGCCGTGAGCGTGCCACTGCACTCCAGCCTGGGTGACAGAGTGAAATCCTGTCTCCAAAAAAAATGTAGTTATATATTTATTTTAATATGTATTTTGTATCTATATATGTGTGTGTTTATATGTGTGTGTGTGTGTGTGTGTGTATATATATATATATGGAACCTGTGATTCCTTAGTCATTATTGCTTAAGGCAAGCAAATAGTTTTAAAATTGAGTCGATTTTTTTTTTTTTTTTCGAGATAGAGTGTCGCTCTGTCACCCAGGCTGGAGTGCAGTGGCATGATCTCGGCACACTGCAACCTCTGCCTCCCACGTTCAAGCAATTCTCCTGCCTCAGCCTCCTGAATAGCTGGGATTACATATGTGTGCCACCACACCCAGCTAATTTTTTGTATTTTTTGTATTTTTAGTTTTACCATGTTTCCCAGGCTGGTCTTGAACTCCTGGCTTCAAATGATCTGTCTGCCTCGGCCTCTCAAAGTGCTGGAATTACAGGCATGAGCCACCACGCCTGGCCTGATGTCTAAAAATAACATGAAATGAATCATTATATGGATGGTGCTGGGATACGGGAAAACTAAGCAAATGGTGCACAACATTGAAGATAGGGAAGCGCTCATTTGGTCCAAAACCCTCATTGTAGTCATGAGGAAACTGAGGCTTGGAAAGCAGAGGGCACCTGCCTCAGTGATATCCCAGAGCCAGGACAGGAAACGAGGACTCTGGACTGTGCCAAGTGCCATGGGCTGATCCAGAATTCACATCACTGAGCACCTGCTCAGGGGGCTGTTGATATTTTAAACACGAACCATCTCCTGTCTCTCCTCTGCTCAGATCCCTCTGGGGCCCCTCTCAGGATCAAAGCCAAAGGTTTTCCACTGCAGTGTCTTTGCCCCATCCCCATCTTGATGATCTTTCTGACCTCATCACTCACCCTGTCCCCACTCCAGCCTCACTGGCTTCCTTGCTGTTAATTCATCCAACATACCAAGTACGCTTCTGCCTCAGGACCTTCGCACATGCCTTCCCTCTGCCTGGACAGGTATTCCTTCGGGTATCCACGAATCTTGCTCCTTTGCGTCCTTCAGGTCTTTGTTCAAATGTCTCTTCCTCCATGGGACCTCTTCCTCATCCTCCATGGGACCTTTCCGGATCACTCTGTTTGAAATTTCAAATCCCAACTCCCCTTGACCAACTTTGCCACCTCCTTCCCTGCTTCATTCTTCTTTTTAGCACCATAAGACTCTAAATGGAGTCCAAAAGATTTAATCATGTTTGGAGAATTGTGTTAGTGTGAGGTTCATAAGATGGAAGGGAAAAGTGTGTGCCGCTGAGCGTGCCAGGGAGTCTGGGAGCCAATCATGTTGTCTCTTGTGTTACCCAAAAAGTATTTCGTATGCTTCTCCTCTACTGTGGGTTTTTACTTGTTTTTCTACTGTCATTCTCCTCCCACTAGCATGTAAGCTCCAACCACTACAGTATCTCCAGCATCAAGATCTGTATCTCCTGGCCTGTTGCAGGTGCTGAGCTAATAGTTGTGAATGAGTGAATGAATACTTAGTGGCTGTCTGGTTTTGACACCCTCTCTGAAATCCACACACTCACTTTGGTACTTCCATGAGCGGAAGCCAGTGGAACTTGCAGATAGTTCACGAGCACCTTTTCAGAGGCCTCTTTCTCTTTGCTATGAAGATAGTCATCAGAGATGCCTGGGGAGCAGGAGGTCTGATGAGATCAGTCTGCCTCTGGGCCAAACCGTGACCAGATTTCCTTTGAACACAATCTCTTAGAGCAATGTTTCTCCATCTGGTTTAAAAGACCAGTTTTCAGGTTTTTGCTTTTTAATTGCCATTCCACTATGGACTAATATTTTCATAAAATAAAATGAATTGCTAGAAAAATCAAATTAAAATATGTATTTATTTATTTGAGATGAAGCCTCACTCTGTAGCCCAGGCTGGGGTGCAGTGGCGTGATCTCAGCTCACTGCAACCTCCACCTTCTAGTTTCAAGCAATTCTCGTGCCTCAGACTCCTGAGTAGCTGGGATTACAGGTGTGCACCACCACACCCAGTTAATTTTTGTATTTTTAGTAGAGATGGGGTTTCGCCATGTTAGCCAGCCTGGTCTTGAACTCCTGACCTCAAGTGATCCGCCCACCTCGGGCTCCCAAAGTGCTGGGATTACGGGCATGAGCCACCGTACCGGGCCAAATTAAAATGTTTTAAAAGCATACTAAATACAAGTCTGGACAAATGGCCTTAGATGTCAGAACAATGCCAAGTTGCTGCAAAAGTTTCTGCATGTTTACTTCTCAGTGTCTGACTTTCTCATTCTGAATTTGTGACTGATACATGGACCGCAGTCTGGACAACAGACTTACAGGATGAAGGCCCTCGTGCACCTTTGCCATTTTCATATTCTCTTCTTTTTCTCATGGATTAGAATTTTATGATCCAACCACTTCAGCAAACAAAAGAAGAGGTGAAAAACTTTATTTTCTTTTCTTTCGTAGTCATTCATTCACCAGTTTTTGAGCACCTACTATGTGCAAGACAGGGAGCCACATATGGGGAGACTTCAGGGTACAAGAGGGACCCAGCCCTTCCCTCCTGGAGCCTCCAGCCTAAACAGAGAGCAGAGGTTCAGCAGTGAACTGGGATGAGTGCCAGGCAGGAGAACTGCATGCTACTCAGGGCTGTCTTAGGTCATAGAAGGCCTTTCTAGGCAAACAATATTTGCCTAATAGAGAAGAGGGAGGTGTGGGTTCCAGGCAGAGGAAGCAACATATGCAAAGGCTTTGAGTCCAAAGACATTGTTGAAGTTTGTCTCTATCTATTTAAAATGGACAATGTAGGCATCCTTAGATGCAGCAATTTCTGTCTTGTATCCAACCAAGACAAACACTGTGACATTGCTGGAGGAAGTATGTACATTTCATCTTGGATTGTAATAGTAAAAACTGGCATCAACCTGGATTTCATCATCAGGGAACTGGCTGAGCAAGCAGTGATATTTCTGATTTCGACTTTCTATCCCATCACTAAAACAAACAGTGTCTGAGCATATGGCTTGAGCAAAGTAAGCGAAGGAGCCCAGGAAAGGCAGTGAGGTCGGAGGGGTGGGCAGAGCCCACACAGGGCCTTGGGGGTCACTGCACTGCAGAGTTTAGATTTTACTTTAGGTGCACAGTGAGGCCGACTGTACCCAATGCAACGTTAACCACTCCTGGTGGACTGAGCAAAAACAAGGTGCTGTAGAAATACTGCTTGTTGCTGCCGTCATTGTTGTTACTAAAGTCTGGCACCATCAATGGCTTAAAACCCCTCACACACATTATTGAGAAGCATCAAGATAAGGAACCTTGACTTCAGAGTTATCTGCCAGTTGCAAGACCCCAGTCCAATGGATGGGCAATCTCAATTCCCACATCTTTAAAATGAGAGAAGTACTATATTGCCTGTTTCGTGAGACTGATGTGAGGATAAAAGAGATGTGTGCTTTAATTACTTCGTTCAGAGCCTTTATGTGTTCATTCTTTCCTCTTTAATTTCCTAACAACCCATCATTTCACAAGAAAGGAGGCCTCCAACCTGGGGTTGCAGGAGAAACTTTCGAGGTCACCAATCAATGAAGCAAACCATCTAGGACTCCAGCCCAGATTTCCTGACTCATAATCTATCTGTTTTTACCTTACTAAGCATTCTCTCATTTTGTGGGGTTGACAGGGTAAGAAGGAGGTAATTTCAATAAGAAAACCGTCAGCAGAACTGAAAGTGTTCTTGAAAGAAATGAAATTTTAAACAGCAATGAGATACTGTTGTATACCCATAAGATAGACAGAGATAAGCAATGTTTGATAACACAGTTGGTGTGGTTGTGGAGAAGCAGGGCTCACTCAGTGCTTGGAGAGAATGTCACCTACAATGTAGGGAGCACCATTCAGCAACATGCAAGAAAATTTAAGACGCTCTTGCCCTGCACTCGGTGATTCCAACTACTGGGAATTTACCTAAAAGACTTGCGCATGTGCACAAAATGTGTGTGTGTGGTGTGATGACTATAAGCTGCAGCAAATACATATGTATATGCAGATAGGTACATCTATATGTTAAATGTATTTTCTGCGTGTGTGTGTGTGTGTATATGTGCACATTTGCTGCGTGTGTGTGTTATGTGTGTATTTGCTGCAGCTTAAATTAGAGTCATAAAATCTAAAAACCACCCAAAAGTTAATGAATAGGAAACTGGTTAAATGATGGGGAAACCACACATTAGAATGTCACACAGCCATCAATACAAAGTAAGGAAGAACTTTATAAGCTCATGAAGAATGATCATTATCACATATTATGAAGCAGTAAAAGAAAAAAAAAGAAAATGAAGAATTTATAGAATACTCCAGTTTATTTTTTAAAAGATGGAATAGATATATACATTACATATGTATATTATATACATAACTGGTATATGCACAGAACTTGTCTGGAAGTGAATTGTGTTCCATAAAGCTGGTAATCGTGGTTGCCTATAGGCAGAAGAGCTGGAGTTTGAGGTCAGGGATAGGAAGAGACACTTTATGCCTTTTGTACTATTGGAATTTTCTTTTTTTTTAATTTATTTTTTATTATTATTATACTTTAAGTTCTAGGGTACATGTGCATAACGTGCAGGTTTGTTACATATGTATACTTGTGCCATGTTGCTGTGCTGCACCCATCAACTCGTCAGCACCCATCAACTCATCATTTACATCAGGTATAACTCCCAGTGCAATCCCTCCCCCCTCCCACATCCCCATGATAGGCCCCGGTGTGTGATGTTCCCCTTCCCGAGTCCAAGTGATCTCATTGTTCAGTTCCCACCTATGAGTGAGAACATGCGGTGTTTGGTTTTCTGTTCTTGTGATAGTTTGCTAAGAATGATGGTTTCCAGCTGCAGCCATGTCCCTACAAAGGACACAAACTCATCCTTTTTTATGGCTGCGTAGTATTCCATGGTGTATATGTGCCACATTTTCTTAATCCAGTCTGTCACTGATGGACATTTGGGTTGATTCCAAGTCTTTGCTATTGTGAATAGTGCCGCAGTAAACATACGTGTGCATGTGTCTTTATAGCAGCATGATTTATAATCCTTTGGGTATATACCCAGTAATGGGATGGCTGGGTCATATGGTACATCTGGTTCTAGATCCTTGAGGAATCGCCATACTGTTTTCCATAATGGTTGAACTAGTTTACAATCCCACCAACAGTGTAAAAGTGTTCCTATTTCTCCACACAATGCATTCATTACAGTTTCGATAAAAATTAAGTGAATGAGCTGATGATGGTTAGCCTCACCTCCTCAACACAGTCCCTTTCTCAACCAGTTGTTCATGGAATTAGTACCTATGCTTTAGGTAAGCATGCCACGTTTTGCTGAAGTAGAAGGCAGATTTGTAACTGTGGCCTTGGGATAAGCAGGTCCCCCCGCCCCCATGAGATTGGAGAGTGTGTCTGACGGTTAAGTGACATCATCTTTGCAGAGGAAGGGTGGTTCATTTCACACCTTTGCCCAAAATCCTAATGGACATTTAAGCCATACACGGCACTGCCCAGGGGAGTAGTGGGCTGCAGGCTTGCATACCTACCACGCTGGCAGGTAGCATGAAGCTGGTGGCGTTTACAAAATATGAGACGTTTGTAGCCTGCCTTTCCCTTCTCCACTTTTGATAGGATCCTAGGATGTACCAAAACAAATCACAACTGCGATGAGAAAATAGCATCTTAAAACCAGCCTCAAAGTCCTGCAGATGGAATGAAATCTGTGATCACCTGGGAAACATGTGAAAGGGGCAGCTTGTGGTCACATGTGATGCAGACATGGTGTTACTAGACCATCTTGTCATTCAAAAAGAAGCCATATCTCCAGCTTTTTGTGTATGAAATATTCTTACTTTTAAACAAAATCAACTAATTCAGTTTTTCTTAAAAATATGCAGGCCAAGTCAAATATGTCTGTAGGCTAACTTTGGCTGACAAGCCACCAGTTTGCAACTCCTCATTTGGAAGCTGATAAAATTGCATACTGTCTTGACCCAGTAGCTCTTTTGTGGGTGACAAGGACGCATCCTAATCATGTGTCCTTGGTCCTTTTTTTTCCCCCTCTTCCTTCAAAGGCATCAAGACAGAAGACAGCTTGAACCATTCCCCTGGCCAGAGTGGATTCCTCAGCTATGGCTCCAGCTTCAGCACCCCACCCACTGGACAGAGCCCATACACCTACCAGATGCACGGTCAGTGTGGCGCTGTGGCCCCTTCCTGCCCGTCTCTAAGGACCACCTAAGTTGGGTGTCCATTCATTCATTCATTCAGCAGATTTTTTGAGCACCTACTATGTGCCAGGCTCTATCTCAAGGAGTGGACAAAATAGATACGAGATCTGCCTTCATGGTCATTACCTGGCATTGGGGAAAGACTAATGATAAAGTTGGCAAATGAGCCAGATGATTTGGGAAGGGGTTGAATGTAAAAAAACCTGGTCTTTGCATAGAGAGTGATGAGCACTTGGGAGGTCAGGAAAGGTGAGATTTGTGACTTTAGATCAAATCATCAGGGAAGGCTCTTGAAGAGATGACATTGGACAGAAACCCAAAGGGTGAGGCAAAGCAGCCACATAGACATCTTAGGGAAGAGCATTCCAGGTAGAGGGAACAGCCTGTGCAAACGCTGCATGCAGGGAAATGTCTGGATGTATTTGAGGCACAGAGCAGAGACCCGTGAGACTGGAGCAAAGTCAGAAGGCATGTAGGAGGAAAGAATCTTGGACGAAGAGCAAGGCACAATCGCGCATGGCCTTGAGGGATGTGGGAAGGAGTTTGCTTGTATTTTAAGTGTGATGGGACAGGCAGTCTATTGTAGAGACTCAGAAATGTTGGATGGTGGAAATATTGGACAGTCAGGTAAAGAAGCTGTTATTTCAGGCAGGAGGATCAAGGCTCTGCAGCCCCAGAGGGTGGCCTTAAGGAAGAAAGAACTCCATTGTGTAATCCTCCACCCACATGCCATAAGGAACTGGCTTGCTGGGTTCTCCCATGCTCACCTCCACTCTTTACCATCCAAGAGCCCTTCTCAGTTCTGATGCCCCCTTGGGAGCATCCTGGAGGTGATGCATGGAGCAGAGGGCTGGTGGCTGTAATTTTCGGGATGCCCATTCTGCTGTTTCCCTTTATATAAGTTGCTAAAAATTACCATCAAGGGTCTGAAAAAGTAAAATGACAAAGTGCTGGGCTGATGAGTGATTGTACTTTTTTTTGAGACAGAGTCTTGCTATGTTGCCCAGACTGGGCTCAAGTGTTTCTGCCACTTCAGAGTATCTGCGACCACAGGTGTGCACTGCTGCACCCAGCTTTGATGGTACTTTTCTTTTAAAAGAAACTACTTGGAAGTATTATCACTTCATCTTGATTATTTTAATTTTTATTAAGGAAGTAATAAAAATGGTTGTCAAGGGCAACATTTCAGGAAAAAAAAA
>NW_012102643.1:1057425-1058569 GCF_000951045.1 Mandrillus leucophaeus | reverse complement strand
CCATGTTGGCCAGGCTGGTCTCGAACTCCTGACCTCAAGTGATCCACGTCAGCCCCGCAAAGTGCTGGGATTACAGGCATGAGCCACTGTGCTCAGCCTTAATTTTTAACTGAGATATAACTCACATATCTAAGCTTCACCTTTTTTTTTTTTTTTTTTTTGAGGCAGGGTCTCTCTCTGTCGCCCAGGCTGGAGTGCAGTGGTGCGAAGGCAGCTCACTGCAACCTCTACCTCCTGGGTTCAAGTGATTCTCCCACCTCAGCCTCCTGAGTAGCTGGGACTAGCCGGTGCCTGCCACCATGCCAGGCTAATTTTGTTTATTTTTTTATAGAGACGGGATTTCATTGTGTTGCACAGGCTGGTAAACTTCACCTAAAGTGTTCAATTTAGTGTTTTTAGTATGTTCACTAAAATTGTGCAACCATAACCACCATCTGATTCCACAGCATTTTTGTCACCCCTCCCCCAAAGAAACCCCATGCCCATTAGCATCACTCCCTAGTTCCCCTCTCTCCAATATATTCCTTTCATAATAAAAAAAAAAAAAGACACATGAATTTTTTAAACAGGTTATGCATTTACCTAGTTCAGGCATCTATAGAACTCTTTCTTCTGCCTTCATGCTACATCTACCCCATTTTCAAACCCCTAACCATTAACCACTGTAATAGTTTCATGGGAAGCCATCCAGAACTTATTTTTGCAAACATAAGTAAAATATAAGCAGTCTATTATATTGTATGTTACTATTACAAGAATTAGTTCAGACGTGATTCATAAATAAGAAAACTATGTTAGTATAACTCGGAAGTTGCATTGTTTCATTTGCATCTAGCGGTTTCTCTATCACTGTTGTTGTTGTGTGCCTTGATGTAGTTTTCTTTATGATTCTCATGCTCTGTGTTCGTTGAGACACTTAGATCTGTGGATTTATTGTTTTCATCAAATTTGGAAATTTTTCAGCCAATATTTCTTCAAATTTTTTTCTGATGTTCCACCACTGCTACCTCCCACTCCAAGTTCATAAATCTTTTCTTCTGTAGTATCTGATCTGCTGCTAATTACACCCAGGTCATTTTTCATCCCATACATCATTTTCATCTCTAGAAGTTTGACTTGGGTCTTTTTTTTTTTTTTTTTTTTT
>NW_012102643.1:1052637-1057375 GCF_000951045.1 Mandrillus leucophaeus | reverse complement strand
AAGGTCTGTGTTCAAGTTTGTCAGTGATGCCATGAGCTAGCCTTGACCAAACATGCTAGCTGCCAGGTGATGCTGTGTGGATTCTCTCATACAACCTTCATGATGCTCTCAAGCGACTGCACTGTATCATTCCCATTTCACAGAAGAGGAAACTGAGGCATAGAAGGAATGACTGATTTGGCCAACACTAGGGCAAGGAGTTTAGATTTTATTGTAAGCGTAATGGCAAAGGGACTGCGTCAGATCTCTTGGGGGCCTGGTGGAATCCCGACCCCCAGCCTCACTGCAAAGCCCGTCCCTGTAACCCTGGCACTTTCCTGCCTCCTCTGCTTCTGCTGTCATCTCTGTGTCCCCAGTTGGGGCCTTTCTGAGACCCACTGA
Source organism: Mandrillus leucophaeus (assembly GCF_000951045.1). NCBI lineage: Eukaryota > Metazoa > Chordata > Mammalia > Primates > Cercopithecidae > Mandrillus > Mandrillus leucophaeus. Next base: position 1,056,994 of record NW_012102643.1, on the reverse strand, counting down.
AGGGAGTAAACTGCTGGGACCCATCTCTCCAAGTAGTGAGTGAAAAATGGCACCAGCCCTGAAATTAGGAGGGGTGTAAAGGTACTGAACTTCAACGTGCGTTTGAGTCCATTTCAAGCCAGTTTCTTTCCAGCTCTTTAAATAGAAACTGGACTTACTGCCTCAGGGTTTCTGAGGCCACAGAGGTTGAACTGGGAACCCAGTCCCCCTATCCCATTTTGACACCCCCTCAGCCACACAATAAGTGACCTAAGGTCTGTAGGAGGGGCCCCCATTCATTCATTCATTCATTCATTCCGTATGTTGAGCACCACCTTGACACCTGGCACCCTTCTAGGCACTGAGGGCACAGCAGCCCACAAAGACAGTCTCCTCGTAGAGAAAGATGGATGGTAATCGATTGACAAATAGATAAATAATTTTAGATTTTGATGAAGCCTGTGACAGACAAAAGCAGGGTGGCATGCTGGACCGTGAGCAATGGTGTAGCCCAGAAGTGGCAATCGGCATTCCCCAGGTGGTCAGGCGCCTCCTGGTGGAAAGGAGGCTGCCACAGGAGGGGCCAGAGCCGGGCCGTACAGGCAGCAGGAACGCAAGAGCAAAGGCCCTGCGGCAGGAAAAGGCTCACAGTGTTCAAGGACTCCAAAGGAGCCTCATCCTATCCTCCCCAGAGCAGGATATGCAGAATAATGTTCTTTCTTCTCTGGTCCTTACAGCAACCACGTGAGGTGGGCCCCATCAGCCCTGCTTTCAGAGATGGTGAAAGTGAGGCTCAGCGAGGGCAAGTGACTTGCCCAAAACCGCAGAGCTGATGAGTGTTCGGAGCTAGGATTCAGACTCCGGTTTCTCCGGTGCCACTTCCTCTAAATGATGAGATTTCCTAGACTCCTTTAGGACTCCAGGCACTGTCCTAACGTCTGCACATAAACATGCCTCTTAATCTCCCCAGTAGCCCCATGACAGGGGCACTATCACTGCCCTCATCTTACAGGTGGAGAAACTGAGGCATAAAGTGTTTCAGTCACTTACCCAAGATCACACGGCCATGGCAGTGGGAGATGAGCCAGGCAGTTGCCCAGGCACATAACCCTCACGCCATCCTGCCCTTCACACTCTCTTAGATCCATCTGGAAGGTGATTCTCAGGGGTGAGCCTAGGCCCCCACTCCCCATCTCAATCCCCACCAGCCACCGTCTCCAGCTCTCTTCTCACCCTACCATGGGAATCGTCCAGGTTATTTTCTTATCCTCCTTGCAGCCGAGATGACAGAAGGGCAGCGGCAGCAGCTGGGCTTTGTCCCAATTAACTGCCTTCAGTCTGATGCTAATGGCTATAAACTGCTCTTGAGACAGCCCAGGCATTTTGCAAGCCTGACATATTCCTCCTTAAGTATTTTTTTCAAACACAAACACACGGAACGCTCACACACCATGCCCATGTGCTTCCTATTAACTTTTTTTTTTTTTTTGAGTTGTTCCAGAGGAGAAATAAACTCTCGAACTACTGAGAGCATTTCAGAATGGAAGACATTGGTTGAGCTTAGTTTCTCAGAGGAAGAAGAAAATAAAGCAGATTGAGGCTTATTAACTTTTAGGCCTGAAAATGCTGATTTTGTGAAATTGGCCCATAGTGAGAAGCTAGCATAAGTCCTTTTCCTTTCTGAGAATTAAAACCATAATTTTGGCCCATAATCCCAGCACTTTGAGAGGCCAAGGCAGGTATATTTATTGCTTGAGTCCAAGAGTTCAAGACCAGCCTCGGAAACCTGGTGAAACCTGTCTCTACAAAAAAAAAAAAAAAAAATTAGCTGGGCATGGCGATGCATGCCTGTAGTCCCAGCTACTCAATAGGCTGAGGTAGGAGGATCACTTCAGCCTGGGAGGTCAAGGCTGCAGTAAGCCATGATCATGACACTGTACTCCAGCCTGGGCAATACAGCAAGACCCTGTCTCTAAAAAAAAAAAAAAAATGCTGGGCATGGTGGAGTGCACCTGTAGTTCCAGCTACTCAGGAGGCTGAGGTGGGAGGATTGTTTGAGTCCAGGAGTTCAAGGCTGCAGTGAGCTATGATCACCCCACTGCACTCCAGCCTGGGCAATAGAGCATGACCCTGTCTCATAAAAAGAAAAAATGTATAATTTTATAGAAGCAAAAAAAGGACGCTCATGGGGCTCACCTCATCATTTTACAGATGAGTAAACTGAGGCACTGTGACGGAGCATCTTACGGAAGAGCACAGAGCAAGCTTTAGACAAGCCAGGATGCCTCCCACTAGGTCTTCTAGCTAATCTCATAAACTTCCAAAAGCTTTAGCACAGCCATCACCCCATAAGGCCCTGGTTTGAGATCTGTAGCTGTTTGGCTAACACTGCCCCTCCATAGCATATACAATAAACGTAAAAGAAAAAAGTTCACAGCTCTCGTTCAGCCTTTGCATGGTTGTTTATTTTCTTTATTTTAAGTTCACCCTGGGGTTTTTATGCCTGAAGTGTATTTCTTATGGGTTTGATTTTTTTCTTTTTGGCTTCTCCTGGTAAAACACTGCTGTTCACAGAAATAACCACCAAGGTTAAAAAGAGGGGAAAAAATCTCCAGAGTGTGTTGTAAGAAGTTTCTGGTGCCACAGAGGAGTTAAGAGCTCTGGACCTGGCCTGTGGTCAGTCCTGGCGGTACCCCACACACAGTGGCATGAGTTGGGGAAGCACATGGACTTCTCTGTGCCTCAGTTTCCTCACCTGTGAAACTGGTATCATAGTAAGAGAAGTGACAACATGAGGCTTTGGGAGACTAAATAACATGATTCATGGGCACATCAGATGAGATCCATAAAGGCTGGATTTTCTTTTTATTATCTCTGTTATTCCTTCCTTAGCATGGTAGTTAAAAACAACTGAAAGCAGGGGCTCTCAAGTCAGGTTGAGTTAACATCCGAATACAGCTGCAAACCAGCCCTGGGACCTTGAGCTCAGTTCCTTCTCAGTACTCCAGTTTCCTTCCCTGTGAAATGGGGACGCTAAGAGTACCTGACTCATGGGGTGCTGATGACTAAATGTGTTAATGTATGTGAAGTATTTAGAGCAGTGCCTGGCACAAACTAATGCTCTCTAAATGTTAATTATCGTTGTTATGATTGACATTGTTAGCCTCACTTCAGGTTTGATGGGCCGTGTTCTTTCCAAGTTCACTTCTATTTCCTGAACTCTCCATTTTAGTAAGTGGCCAGGGTAAGAGAAAAGAGGAATACTAATTTGAGACTGTAGTACTGTCTGCATCCACATAAACTCCCCTTCCAGTGAACTCTGTGTTGTAGGGAGACTTAAAAACAGGCCAAGCACAGTGGCTCATGCCTATAATCCCAGCCCTTTGGGAGGCTGAGGTGGGCGGATCTTCTGAGCTCAGGAGTTCGAGACCAGCCTGGCCAACATGGCAAAACCCCATCTCTACTTAAAATACAAAAATTATCCAGGTGTGGTGGCACACGCCTGCAATTCCAGCTACTTGGGAGGCTGAGGCAGGAGAATCGCTTGAACCCAGGTAGCGGAGGTTGCAGCAAGCCAAGATCATGCCACTGCACTCCAGTCTGGGCGACAAAGCAAGACTCCATCTCAAAAAAAAAAAAAAGAAAAAAGAAAAAAAGCAGGAAAACAGTGGGAGCCCTGTCCAATGGAAACTCCTTTTGCATTTATGAAGGGCCAGGGAACGTAAAGACTGAAGCTTAGAACCCCTCCAGCAGCCACTCAGGAGCAACATGGAAACATGCAATTCAAGGATGTATAGGAAATTAACAGTTCAGTAAAAGCACTTGTAACTCAATGATCTCATCTCGAGACCTCCGAGGCCGGATTGTGTTGGATTTAGGAAGTCTCTATGTCAGATTAATGAAATCTACCACCAGTAAACTGTGTGACCTTGGACAAGTGACAGAACTTTCATGATCTGTGTTCCACAGTTCTAGTGCTAACAAGTGCTCCCCGAAAAAATAAAGGGGTTGGTGCAGGTCATGGTCATACATACCAAATACATTTAGTAAATAGTGCATGCCACAAAGTTAAAATGGACATCTTTGCTATAAGACTTTTCAGAGCCTTTGCAAGCTGTTGTGCCTTATACTTCTCCAGGAATAGAATTCAGGAGGCAGTTTTCCCAAGCAGATAGGCTGAGGGCCCCTCTGTCTAAACTCGTTCTGTGGTCACTGAGAAGCCCTGGATGTCAGGATCTTTTAGGACCCTTCCTTTATGAACGCTCTTTGAATTTCTATTGTTTTAAACAATGAACATGTATATATTTATTTTTCCTGTGTTTTAATTAAATTGTTTCTTTTTGAGACGGAGTCTCACTTTGTCGTCCAGGCTGGAGTA